>NC_051863.1:178489168-178551668 GCF_015732765.1 Culex quinquefasciatus
ACTTTAGGGGATGAATAAAAACACGCAGAAAAATAAGGCATATTTGAATCAACAAAACGTTTTGTTGATTAGAAAATCATTATTTTTGTTGAATCAACGCTAAACGTCAAAGCAGCTTTTTCAAAACAACAAAAGACTTTTGTGGAATCGAGAAAATCAAGGTTCGTTTCAACGCAAAATCGGTGTTGATTATATTCAACAAAAATTTTGTTGATTCAAACCTCGTACAGGCTTATTCTACAAAACTTTTTTCTGCGTGAAGTCATATCGATAATTCCCGCAGTTTTGAAGATACTAAAATGCGAGCTAAAATGTCTGTTACAAAAATCTTGGTGCAAAAGCTCTGGTTGATGTGTTCCGTTAAACGGACTTTTTCAAATAAATCCCCCTCCCGGTTTTTGAGCTTTTTTCAACTTTTATAAATCGACCTTAAAATTTATTTATTTGATTCGGATTATTTTTTTCATTGATTCCTCAGGTCCAAATATGCCATTTGGTTCATTGTTTTCTTCATACAAGTCTCTATTCACATTTTGATGCTGTTCTTAGAAAAGTGCTATGGAATATTTGAACATTTATATTTCAAGAAAGGATATTCCAATCAATTTGGTGTCTTGGGCAAATTGGTAGGATTTTATTAGGATTTTTCGGAAAAAAGGTTTACGGAAAAATAGCATTTTTTAAATTGACTTTTTATCACAATAAAACGATTTTGGTAATCTTTAACCCCTTCGTTTTCAATTTTTTCGCAAAAGTGCCAATATTTAAGGGCATGACAAAAGTTTTGCTTTTCGCAAAGTTGTATATTTTTTTAAAAGTACTTTTTGGAAAGTATAATTTTTGATACGAGAAAAAATCAACATTGTTTTTGGGTGCAAAATTATTTTTTTTTGGATGTAAAACTGAATTTGGAATCAAAAATTGCTTTTGCGATTTTTGATAAAATGCACAGTTTTTGAGTCAAGTGAGGCAAAAAATTTCTGAAAATTATTTTAGAAAAATATTTTTAAAAAAGTTTTATATCTACTTCTGATTTTTTTTTTTGAAAAAATGAGAAAATTCTTCAAAATTATCATTTTTGGACATTGTTAATCACAGCTGTGCTACACATTTGGCTCTCATTTTTCAATCGATTACCTCTTGGAGACTATTGATCCGATATTTATTGTTAAAAGGTGATACTCATTCTCAACTCTTTGATTTTTTCGGATTTCTAAAGTCACGACTTACAATTCAAATGGTCTGAAATCGAATGATAATTTTTGTTTAAAAAGTACCCAAATGTTTTGAAAATCTTAACTTTCAACATTGCATCATGTCAATTTAATTTTCTGTATTAAATTGCTTCGGTTAATCTTTACATTGCTGTTTAATTACGTTGAAAAAATCTTAACAATTAAATTGAAAATATTGAGCACCTGTACATTTTTTTTGAAAATTTTTTCAAGTATGATAACGGATCAAGAATCTGGACAAAAATTTCAAGAAGTTCAAAATATTAAAAAAAAAATGTTGATTCTAATAGGGTAATCCTCCGCCAACTCACACAGCAGTTGCCCCGACCCCTTTTCGATTTTCGTGAAACTTTGTCTTAAGGGGTAACTTTTGTCCCTGATCTCGAATCCGAGGTCCATTTTCTGATATCTCGTGACGGAGGGGCGGTACGACCCCTTCCATTTTTGAACATGCGAAAAAAGAGATGTTTTTCAATAATTTGCAGCCTGAAACGGTGATGAGATAGAAATTTGGTGTCAAAGGGACTTTTATGTAAAATTAGACGCCCGATTTGATGGCGTACTCAGAATTCCGAAAAAAACGTATTTTTCATCGAAAAAAAAAACACTAAAAAAGTTTTAAAAACTCTCCCATTTTCCGTTACTTGACTGTAAATTTTTTTGGAACATGTCATTTTATGGGAAATTTAATGTACATTTCGAATCTACATTGACCCAGAAGGGTCATTTTTTCATTTAGAACAAAAATTTTCATTTTTAAATTTCGTGTTTTTTTCTAATTTTGCAGGGTTATATTTTAGAGTGTAACAATGTTCTACAAAGTTGTAGAGCAGATAATTACAAAAATATTGATATACAAACATAAGGGGTTTGCTTATAAACATTACAAGTAATAGCGATTTTACGAAAAAAGTTTTGAAAATATTGGTCGTCGTTGATCATGGTCGTTCATGATCACCCGCGACAGACACGGACGACGAAACAAAGAGAAACGCAAAAAGTAACTTTTTCAAAACTTTTTTTTTCGTAAAATCGCGATAACTCGTGATGTTTATAAGCAAACCCCTTATGTTTATATATAAATGTTTTTGTAATTGTCTGTACAACTTTGTAGAACATTGTTACACTCTTAAAAAGACCCCTGCAAAGTTAGAAAAAACACGAAATTTTAAAATGAAAATTTTTGTTCTAAATGAAAAACTGACCCTTCTGGGTCAATGTAGATTCGAAAAATACATTGAAAGTCCGTTTGACACCAAAATTTCTATCGCATCACCGCTTCAGGCTGCAAATTATTGAAAAACACCTCTTTTATCGCATGTTAAAAAATGGAAGGGGTCGTACCGCCCCTCCGTCACGAGATATCAAACAACGGACCTCGGATTCGTGATCAGGGACAAAAGTTACCCCTTAGGATAAAGTTTCACGCAAATCGAAGAGGGGTCGGGGCAACTTTTCCCGATTTCGTGTGAGTTGGTAGAGAATTACCCTCTAAATTTTAGAAAAAATGAATTGACTGGTTTAATGTGACTTTGTAAATGTTTGTAAAAATATATTTTTTTAGGGGTCAACTTCGGCTTTGTTTTTCACTAAAATTTCCTAATCTTTCTGTAAACATTAGAATGCAATATTTTTCGCAATATACCATACTAAGTATCTAAACATTTTTAAACAATTTTACAATGATAATGGTATCATTCTATAGTAGAAAAATGTGAAAAAAGCAAACAACTGTTAAAGTTCTTAATAGAATACAATTTACTCAAAATGACTTTTGAACAATGAAAAAATAAAAAAAGGGCATTAGTCAAAATAAAGTGTCATTTTAGAACAAGAATTAGAAAAACAAGTCTTTCACCAAGTTTTGATTTTTTCACTGTCAAAATCGCCCCTCGACCGCCCTCCCCTATAACACTACAACAGGCACGCTTCTTTTGGTCCCTGCTGCTGCTGCTCATTGCTGGCTCTGTCCCTTTCGCATTTTCCTCGCGCAGTTGCTGGCGAGATAATATTGGTGGTGGTGGTTTCTCTCTTGGGCCGTGCCGTCGCGGACGGTTCAACCTAGCGAAGCTCTGGCTGGTAGTTAGTACTTGTTTGCCTTGCGTTGTGAACGGAACGGTCGGACGGTCGTCGCGCGTGTTGCCACGCGTGTTGCGTATAAGGAGGTTGCGCGTCCTCTAAAGTGTGTCGCGCAAGTTGGTTGGGAAACTCGGAATCCCTGTGTTCGTAGGAACCAACAGCTACAACGCGGTGTAAACATGGTGATGGCCGATCGTTGACGATCAATCGGATGCCTGTTTTAGCTTAAAAGTGGCCATAATTTACGAAAGGCGAGATGCGTCTGTCGGCTAGGATTAAATGCTTCAGATATTTGGTGTACGCGTATATTGTCCTGATCTCGGTGAGTTGGAGTTGGAGTTGAGAGTGCGGGGAATGTCGATTGTCTTTCCTCTCGAACGTGGCCATTGGTGAAGAAAGAAGTAGCTTGCAGATCGGCAAGGGTTCAGTGGAAGGTCTGTCTCATGAGGGATTCCCAATTTGTATGCGACGTGGATGTCACGATTGGAAAGCGCATCAATCGTGAGTGAAAATGTTAGCTATGCTACTGTATAACCATAAGTGGTAATCATCAATCTCGGTCTTTATTGCTAAGGTACGAGCAGTCGATCGAAACCCTCCCCGTAAGAGGTTCTAACGTGAGAAATGTGCATCGGCGGACCGTCAACGAGAATCATTAGCACTCACTGAAACAAGCCATCTAGAGAGAGAGAGATATCGGTGCTAAATGGCGAACGTTCATAATGAGTGATGTTCTTTAATTGGTGTGAAATAAGAAAAAAAAAAAAGGTTTGTGTGTTGAGTGGTTCAACGATTTAGCAGCGGTGTTCAGCAACACACAGGCAGGTACTTCAGCAGGTTTGTTGCATGACCTGGGCAACTGAAGAAACACCAATACAGCGATTTTCTTTCGTACTGAAGTGTATTAATGGTTGTGAAGGAGTGCGCGATTGACGCGAACTAATACGGCCTCAGGGGGTCTCAGGTCTCAGGGGTTTCGGTCTAGGTCTCACCGTGGACTGGTATGTACGTAGATTTGTAAGGTGGTAATCGGAAGAACGAGTCTTGAACAAAACGCAGAAACAGCGTTCAAAAAGCGCAGGTTCAAAGGTGCGTTCCAGGTGGTTTGGTTCGAAGTGGTGACGCATTTATGTCTGGAATCATTGTTCTGAAAGCAGATGCTGTGCGGGATATGAATTAAGCCGGAAGTTCTTGCGTGATTCATGATTGTGCAACACAGAGTTTTTCTTGAATTGAATAGAGTTTTGTGTTACATATATGACTGACTAAAAAAAATCAAAGAGATTTTTTTAAACGTTTCCAATGTTTTAATTTTGAAAGTTGTGAAGGATGTTTCAGTGCAACTTTGGAACTTGAATTTCGCTAAAATCGTGGTTATTTTTAGTTGCCGATGCAAAAAACGAAACGATTTATTGTTATTCAAATGAAAATTTTCTTTGAAAAAGTTTGGCAACAAATAAAATTTGCTTTGGTATAGAATTTTCAAGTACATGTAACATTCTTGGTAACATTTTAAACAAAATAAACAAATGTTCATTATCATCATTAATGTCTTTCTTTGTCGGTGAAATTGCGCTTCTTCTACTATATTTGTTACGTTTTTTCTACATAAACTGTATTTTTTTCTGCTTGAAATTTTTTGTATGTTTTTACTTAGTTGCTCAAGTTTTTGCATTTCTGGGGTATTTTCAAATCTTATCTAAAATTACCACCAAGGCCAAAAATATTCTAAATTTATTGTGAATACAAAGAGACGAGTTGTTCCTTTTAATTCCGCTATATATTTTAATATCTTGACAGATACGTATTTCGTCTACTACTTGCAGACTTCATCAGTGTTCTGTTCTCGACTGAAGGTTCATCGCTGGTGTATCCATATTTGTAGTTACTGTAGGTACTACCTCCTCGTTCTTCTTTTGTGCCTGTATAGGTAACAGCTTAAACAGCCACGTTGAGCCGTTACCTGAATCCTTGTTGAGTAAACGTTTGTTGCCTGCCTTGAAGATTTCCAAACTTTCAGCGACAGCCAGCTTCGTTGGGTTAGTGATGTGTCTTAAGATGACCGCGTCGCTAGCTGTGATGTTATGTTTTTCCTCGATGATGTGTTCGGTTACTGCTGACTTGAAATGGGGACAAATCCTTTCCGTTTTTCCTCCATGGCAATTTTGACATATGTGTGTATATGCTCATCCAACCTGGTTTGCAGCAATCTCTTAGTTTGTCCAATGTAGCTCATATCACAGTGGCCGCAGGATACCTCGTAGATGCCGGGTTTGCCTAAAGTCGGTATGGGGTCTTTCGTTGAACCTAAGATGGATTCCAACTGGCTGTTTCTACTGCTGAACACTAAATCGATGCCAAATTTGGCCAGTTTTTGTCGTAATGGGCGTGTTATCCTGTAGTCGAATTCTACTGCTGCTCTTCGCAGTGGCTCTGCTGATGGCGTAAGGGTTGTGAGTGAAGTTCTGTGCAGTTTTCTTTCCTTCTTATCGATGATTGCTTGGATAGTTGTTCTGCTGTAACCGTTGATTTCCGCTGTTTCAAATATGTACTCCAATTCTTTCTGTTTTCCTGCTTCGCTGAGGGTAAAGTTGTCATCCTATGTATAAAATAATGATATGCTGCCATCTTATGTTGGAATGAATGGTTTGACGTGGCTGGGATTGTTCTTCTGGTGTTTGTTGGCTTCCTGTAGATCTCGAAAGAAAACGAAGATGGGCAACCTGGTTCTCTTAGGATCAGGATGTCTAAGAAAGGTAACTTTCCTTCGACTTCCATTTCGTAAGTGAATTTGATGCTCCTGCGTTGTTATCGACATCGAAACTGTTATCAATGCTAACAGCATCGACGAAAAACAGACAAAACCTCCCCCGCTCCTTCCAGCACAAATCAACAGCGTCAGGATGACGGTATCCAAATTAATACGAGAAGCAACAACAAAACACCAGGACAACGCCGAAGTACGAGTAGTGAAGGAACTCAAGGAGAAACCCGTGTACTACCTAAAAGCGGACAAGGGAAACCGGGTAGTAATCATGGACCGGGACGAATACGACAAGGAACTTCTTGAGAAACTCGGAAACAGGGAAAATATTCACTACAACGAGGATACACGCTAATCGATATGGTCAAAAAGTAGAGAACACCATCAAAGAATGTGCAGGCCTTTTGAAATCGGTTGGAAAAACTGCAAAATCGTTGAGAGTACCGAACCCAACTCTACCAAGGATTAAAGCACTACCTAAAGTGCATAAACCAGGCAACGAGATGCGAGAAATCATTTCAGCAGTGGATGCCCCAACCAGTCGGATCGCAAAGTGGCTTGTCGAGGAATTCAAGAGTATGCCGAAACCATTCCCGAGCCGTTCGATCATCAGTTCGCAGGTGTTCACAAAGGAGCTCGGGATCGATAGCTGAGGATGAAATAATGGTTTCCTTCGACGTAACAGCACTGTTCCCAAGCATACCAGTAAAAAACGCAATAGGAACTCTACGGGATTGGCTGCAATCACAATACGAGGGAGAACCATGGAGACAAAAAACGATCCAGTATATAACATTCGTCAAATTATGCATGGAACAGAGCTACTTCCAGTTCAGGGATTGCATCTACCAACAGAGGATGGGAGCATCGATGGGTAACCCACTGTCACCGTTCATGAGCGATGTTTATATGGCAGCTTTGGAACACGAACTACAAACCAAAAACCTACTACCAGAACGTTGGTGGAGATACGTAGATGACATCTTCTGCATCATCAAAAGGGACTCACTAACAACGGTACTGGACACCATAAACAGTGCACGCAGGAGCATCAAATTCACTTACGAAATGGAAGTCGAAGGAAAGTTACCTTTCTTAGACATCCTGATCCTAAGAGAACCAGGTTGCCCATCTTCGTTTTCTTTCGAGATCTACAGGAAGCCAACAAACACCAGAAGAACAATCCCAGCCACGTCAAACCATTCATTCCAACATAAGATGGCAGCATATCATTATTTTATACATAGGATGACAACTTTACCCTCAGCGAAGCAGGAAAACAGAAAGAATTGGAGTACATATTTGAAACAGCGGAAATCAACGGTTACAGCAGAACAACTATCCAAGCAATCATCGATAAGAAGGAAAGAAAACTGCACAGAACTTCACTCACAACCCTTACGCCATCAGCAGAGCCACTGCGAAGAGCAGCAGTAGAATTCGACTACAGGATAACACGCCCATTACGACAAAAACTGGCCAAATTTGGCATCGATTTAGTGTTCAGCAGTAGAAACAGCCAGTTGGAATCCATCTTAGGTTCAACGAAAGACCCCATACCGACTTTAGGCAAACCCGGCATCTACGAGGTATCCTGCGGCCACTGTGATATGAGCTACATTGGACAAACTAAGAGATTGCTGCAAACCAGGTTGGATGAGCATATACACACATATGTCAAAATTGCCATGGAGGAAAAACGGAAAGGATTTGTCCCCCATTTCAAGTCAGCAGTAACCGAACACATCATCGAGGAAAAACATAACATCACAGCTAGCGACGCGGTCATCTTAAGACACATCACTAACCCAACGAAGCTGGCTGTCGCTGAAAGTTTGGAAATCTTCAAGGCAGGCAACAAACGTTTACTCAACAAGGATTCAGGTAACGGCTCAACGTGGCTGTTTAAGCTGTTACCTATACAGGCACAAAAGAAGAACGAGGAGGTAGTACCTACAGTAACTACAAATATGGATACACCAGCGATGAACCTTTTATTTCACTTTAAGGATATTAATTGTTTTTTTTTTTTAATTTCATAATTTTGTAGAAAAAATATTCACTTTCAAACACATTAAAAGGGTATTTTTTTATTGTATTTTTTTCCTCAGAGAAAAAAGGATATTTTTTTCAAAAATTAACGTATAAATTGATGTCTTTAAAAGAAATATCTTTTCAAAAGCTCTAAAGACTAATATTTACTAGTCAATCCATTATCGTACAAAATAATATCAAAATATACAATTCAGGTGGTTTAAGACCTTTTGAAAAGTAAGGCTAGGTATAAAAAAATATGAAATTATTTGTTATCGAAAATATCAGAAAATTAAAAAAAAAATTACATGGAAAATTCGTAATATTTTACGAATTTTCCAAAACATTTGTGAAATTTTCTGATATTTTCGATTACAAATAATTTCATTTTTTTATATCTGGCCGTACTTTTTACAATAATTTACACTCAGAAAACTTAACATTTCCGTACTTTATTTTTTAGTGGCTTTATCTCAGCAACCATTGTCTTTTTTTGTTTTTATGAAGCAAATTTACAGTAAATCCCCGGTTTAACAAAAAAATGAAGTTAAAAGCCATAGTTCCAACTTTTAAATCAAAATACATTGTGTGTTTTAATGTAAATTTAAAAAAATGTAACATTCGTTGAAAAAAAGTTCCATCAAAAATTTACTCAAATTTAAAAGAAAGAACGCCGGGCATTTAAAATTGATTTCAGTTGATTGCACTTAAATTTCAATTGAGATTTTTAAATTGACAAAAACTTTGAAAAATATTAACAACAGCCTAAACAGCTGCCAAATTTGTGTTGAGACTTGTAATGGACGAATTAATTATGCGACGTGTCTGCTTTTTTAATGGAAAAAATGAGCCACAATAATTTCAACCAATTCTAAAAAAAATATTCGTTGTTTGAAGTCTCCAAGAATGGCTCTGTTTTCATTTCAAAATTTAAGGAAACACTTTAAATGTATGCAACAAACTAACAAACTAAATAAATACGCAGAAAACGAGATCTGAAAACATGTATGTTTAATTTGAGCATGAGCATGAGCATGAGCATGAGAGACCACCCATGGTTGTCCTTCTCTGTTGCTGAACAGAACCGAAATATCCTTTCAGCACTACTGATCATAGGCTTCGACTATCAAGTGGTTTTTCCCTTATCAACAGCATGTATGAATGCGCTGAAAAGATAAAACACCATGATTGCCAAAACAAGATCAGTTGCAAATAGGTAACAGTCATTGGCCACCAACGGCGCCCGCCATGTCAGTTTGTAGATCTCGATTTTAAGGGACGGGAATGTTAGTTAGCGCAGGTTGCTACTAGGGCAGCTGATTTACTCTGTGCTTACACCCCACGAGCGCCAGGAACGTGAAAATTTGTTAGTAGGATAGGGTGTTTGGCCAGGATTCATCATAGAAGATGATGATGCGACCCAAAATCATAGTGTTTGTTGAAAGGTATTATATTTTATTCTCAAGGCAAACAATCGGATGCTGCGGATGAGACATTTCCCGTTTAACTGTTGTTAATTTTTTAATGAAATGGTTTAATCTTAGACAGCCGGCTGTGGAAAGATAAAACCTTATAATATTTATTTATAAAATGAGGTGTTAAACGCAATGCTGCAATGATAGCGTAGTCTTATTTTTAATTATATAATCATTTAGTTCATGAATTTGTTACGGAATAGACGCGACGAACTCAACCATCAAGTGTCTTCCGATCTTCTTTCTGTTAGCTAGATAAGATATTGATTTTCGTTGCCTCTCGAGCTACGATGCTATAGAGAGGGCTTAACACACAAACAACCGACGTCGAGCCCTCCGAGCTACGGAGCTATGGGAAGGTCTTTTCAACACAAGGGTTTGAAGCACACAATAACTCACCGATTAATATGAATAATTTTCAAGATCGATCTTGTTTAATAACTACAGCGCGACTCACTCCTGATTTTCACGATCCCGAATAAAGCACAAAACGAACACCGCAAAAATCCATCTCACAATCCTGATTTGTTTGTTTGTCCCCCAACCAACGCGTCCCTTCACTCAGCATTCTTGCAGGCACAATCCTGATTTTTTTCTTCACTTTGCACATAAACAACCATCCGCTTGCACTGGTGGAACATAATCTGAACACAAACAGCGACACAAAAGAGACGAAAATTTTCACGAAAAAAACAGGACTGCGCGTCCCCAGAAGCACTGCACTTATCCTGAAAATATGTATGTTTAATTTATATTTTTACTGTAATCTTTCACTTTTATGATAACTATGTTAAATAGAAATATTCATGAGATACATATTAAAAACGATTTAAATAAGATATTTAAATTAAAGATTTCGTTACTTATCTAGAACATTGTTAAACATTTAAATGATGAGATTCTATTTCAATTCTCAAAGATATATCTGGAGGGGGACCAATAAACCAAATTTTCAATTTTTGCTTTTTGGGTGTTTTTTAATACCCTTGACTCAAGGCGGTTCTAAAAACACCCAACAAGCAAAAACTGGAAAATTGGTTTATTGGACCTTTAAAAAAAAAAAAAAAAACTCCAGATAACATTACAATGTGTTTACAAAAACAAAAAATTGCGCTGAAATTCACTCAGTTCATTATGCAATACATTCGAAAGGGGTTTACCTTATTGTTCTTGGCAGATAGATATCGTGTGATTCACTCTGACACGAACTAAATCATTTGCATAAAAAAGCTACTGGTTGCACTTGCTGGTTTAGTATACTTCATACGTGAAGGTGGTTTTCATGTCAAACTGACAAAACCGACCTTTCCGCAAAAAAAAATCCAACTCGAGTTGTTTTTATTGTTTTTAATAATTTTTAACTGTAGTTCAACAGTCCATCATTTTTAAATTTGCGCAATCTTACGTTTTTACGATCTATAGTAGGTAGATATCGTTCAATTGTGTGTTTTATTGCAATAATTTCAAATTTAAATATGTCATTTTCTTCTTCGACGTCAAGATCGTTTTTGCAATCATTATTTTCAATAAATAAAAAAAAAAGCTAAAACGAAAATGATCCATCTTAAAATTTAAAAATGCAAACGTGAGAAATCGTGCGATCTTACCGAAAAAATTTCACTTGAAATGATTCATAAAAGGCTTCTTTGGATTTAAGGAGCTTTTGCAATAATTTGAAATTCGGGCAAATGTAATGTTTTTGACGTCGTATAAATTTTTGCATGGTCTTATTCAAATCTATTGAAAATATAAAACATATATATTTTTAAATTGCAGCTTCGATTTTTCTCAAATTTTTCCTAACTATGCATAGGATTATTTTCAAAATATGTCATGTTTATTACCATAACCATACCATTGCCATGACTCCATTTTTTAAATAAGAAAATAACACAAATTTCTAGTTCATATCATAATCGGTCATATTTCGCCTAATCATCATGCCGAATGGAATTCGTCAAAGTTTTGTAGCCGCTCAAAGCCGATATGTTGTTGTGTTGTTTTATATCCACTAAAACCAGTTTACGGCTAGGGTATTTTTTCTCCAAACATCCTCCTGGGGCACCCGCTGTACTTGTAGGGGTGCAACCTCTCGATGCTTTATTTTTTTTGTTGGTGCGTTTGTGTTGGTGCATTAATTCGCCGCTTTACCTGGTGCGTGCAACGTGCTGCGCGCCTCACCTGAGAGCGGCGGTGGTTTATATTGGGCTGTGTTTTACCCCTTTGTATAAACACAAATTTAAAAACACAAAACTGAGAGAAGAAATTCGATTAGACGAACGGGAGCGAGAGAGAATTTGAATACAAGCGTGAATTATTGCGCACCGGTTTCGAAAAGTTGATAAATTTGTTCGACCTGATAGGGGCAAATGTCGATTCTTGGCGATTTTTTTTCAAACCTTTAGAAATATAAACAGAAAGAAACTTTTAATGTTTTTAGGAAATTTAATCTGAATATGGTCGACAATTGAAAATTTACTCGGCTGTTCAATATGCCAAACCGCTGATTACAACAATGGCTTAGGATGCGTCAATAAAACTTTCCTCTTGGCATTGTTTGGTGGGTCGCACCACCATTTTCACGCGCGAGCGTCCGCTTCTGTCACCACACCCACCCCAGTACTTTACCGGTCCGATCTTTGAGTGCAGTTTATTTTTCACGTGAAATTTCGATAAAACTAAAAACTATTGAATAAATTCTAGCTAAAAATCTTACTATTTACAAAATGAATAAATTAAACAAAATAACAGATAATGAGAGATTTTCGCAATTAAATTGATAATTTCAAGATGATTTAATGATAATTTAAAAACAAAAACATGTTTAAAAAACTTTTAAAATGCACTCTAAACATTTGACAGATTCTAGCTAGCCGTGAAACCGTGAAAAAGAAATCACCGCACCTGGCAACGATGCGGACCTTTGAATTTGAAAAACCACGTGTGTCTGTGTGTGCGTTAGTGGGGAGTGGGTGCGGTACGGAACTGGGTGGGGTGGAAATTTGTTCGCGGTGTGGCGCATTGTGTTTACGTGATCTGATGTGTGGTTATGCTCTGTTGAAGGGAAATAGAATCCGCACACACACACGCGCCCTGCACGATCAGGGGGAGGAGGGAGAGGCAGAAATATAAAAAAATAACACTATTATATATAAATAATTTAGCTGACGCAAATTTTCAAGAACAACCAACAAAACGTGCGCCGTCAGCTGAAAATAGATCCGACGACGACGACTGAGACTTAATTCTGGACTTGCTGGATGTTTGGAGAATCTGGCTGGGCAAATGAAAGGGGGAGAGAGAGAGGGGTTAGCGCAGTTTTATTAGCTTCTCGCGACCGAGCTGAGATTCAATGGCAAACTTAATTTACTCTACCCTATGTGTGAGGTGTGGGTTAGGTCCGGGAGCAGCTGTGGTGTGGTCGCAGTTTGGAATCGGTTTATTTGACGTTTGTGTTAATAATTTGTCAAATTTAATTATGTGGAATGAAGGTTAACTGTAGATGACTTCAGTTTTTGTACAAATTTCAAGAGATTTTTTTCAAATGAAGATAAGACAAACAACAACTCAACCCCCGGTGGTTGGTCACCTTTTCTCTTGAGACTTCTTTAGTTTGTACCCCGTTGGTTGGTCAAAGTCAAACTAAAAAGTGACGAACTGTCACTTTTTATACGGCGCTAACGATCACTATCAATACAAACGTTTGGTAGTACGTGTGAATTCCGTGTAAAAAGGGTGTCAAATTAAAAAGTGACCCCGTTCGGTTGACAACAGTTAGTGTCAAACCATTGGGAGTTGAGTGTATATAAAAAATATAAGACAAAATATTGAACGTCTACAATATTTGGTTTCACATGTAATATTTCCATAAAAAAGGACTATCCGGTTTTTCGTAAATCTTACCGTGATCTAGAGTGAGGAACAGGGTGGTCCAAATCCGGGGCTCTTCGGGGCCCTGAAATTAAAGATTGACCCATTACTAGGCAAATTTGAATTGTTTTAAACTCGTCAAAATGTGTGCAGAAAAGCAACTGTTTTACTTTTTCACCTGTGGAGGGCGCTGTAGTTATCCAATTCTCACCATTTCTCAGATGTAAAACCTTCATTAAATTTGAAAAAAAAAACTTTCTCCAAGGCGTCATATTTTTAAGATTTTTTCAAAGTTAAAGTTTTGTGGTCGTTCTCATTGGCAAAGTATTAGAGCAGTTCTCTCAGATTTCGGTCATTCGATATTTTTTGTATTTTTTAATATTCCATAATATTCCATACAAATTTGGCAGCTGGCCATACAAAAATAATGCATGAACATTCAAAAATCTGTATCTTTTGAAGGAATTTTTTGATCAATTCGATCAATTGATTCGGCAAAGTTGTAGGTATGGATATGGACTATACTGGAAAAAATGATACACGGTAAAAAAATTTTGGTGATTTTTTATTTAACTTTTTGTCACTAAAACTTGATTTTTAGAAAAACACTATTTTTAATTTTTTTATTTTTTGATATGTTTTAGAGGACATCAAATGCCAACTTTCCAGAAATTTCCAGAATGGGCAAAAAATCTTTGAGCGAGTTATGAATTTTTGAATTTATACAATTTTTTTCAAAAAATCGAAAAATTGATCGCAAAAATTTGTCAATTTCATTTTTTGATGTAAAATCAAATTTGCAATCAAAAAGTACTTTAGTGAAATTTTGATAAAAAGCACAGTTTTCAAGTTAAATCCATTTTTATGTTTTCTAAGTCTCACCCAAATAACACACCATCTTCTAATGTCGATATCTCAGCAACTAATGGTCCGATTTTCAATGTTCGTGAAATTTTCCGATCTTTTCGAAAAAAATATTTTCAATTTTTTTAAACCAAGACTAACATTTCAAAGGGCCAAACATTCAATATTACGTAATAAAAAAGTTAAACTCTAAAAATATTTTATTTCAACTCCGTCGTGAAACTACTTACTTTTCCTGAAAGACGAAATAGCCTACTTTTCTGTACCAAGAATAACAGAATCGAATAGCAACACTTTTCAAAATAAATGCTGAAAAGTAACACTTTTCATTTTTTTTATTTAACCGATTTATTGACAAAATATGAGCGAGTTGTGGCGCTATAACCACGGCAAATAGTGTCCAGGGCATTCGTGGAAATACAATGTCCCATCCCAGAGGGTCCCGGAGTACCAAACCTTCTTAGCATGGTGCTCCCAACGAATACAACCAAAAAATCTCGGAGCGTATGGTGGTGTGTCCCCACGCTTCTTCCTCCCCTGTCGATTCAGAATTGTGTTGTTGTTCGAACATTCAGTGCTCAAACTCAACCCAATTACGAGTCATCTCTGCGATACGGCTTTACGCAGTAGGCCTGGCCGCTTTAGCGCTTGTGGTGTTTCAATGCATTTTCAATGCAATGGCGCACTACAAATGTTAATAAATGACAAGAAGAGTGCTAGGCGTCATCTAACCTAAGGCACTCTCCAGGATCCCTTCGAAAGATTGGCTGCGCTAGGGTCTGATTAGATTAGATTAGATTAGATTAACCGATTTATTGACAAAATACATGAGAATTTGACTTAAAATTTCACTCAATGGGTGTTTTTCGGAATTGCAAAAAAAATTGTATGAAACTCGTTGCTAAACTTGATTTTTTCAGCACTCTTCATATTTATCCAACTCGGTGAACCTCGTTGGATAAATGTACGACTCGTGCTGAAAAAATCCTCTTTTTGCAACTTGTTGCATATACTACGATTTTTAAACCAAACCTTTTTTATTTGTTATTCAAAAAGTTCACATTCGAATATTTGAAAATCTGATTCTTCATGGATAGAAATCCTGTAAACTAATCTGATTACTCAGTGTTGTAGAATTTGTAAACAATGAAATGTTTCCAGAATTTGAAAAATTATTGCAACGGCTCAATTGCTAAATCATTGGAAAATTTTTTAGAATTGTGAACAATTTCGAATAACGTTTTATATGCATTTTAATCGCATAAATGCTTTTAAATCTTTTTGAAAACAATTATATTATGGGACAAAAACATTAAACTTAAGCAACAGTAATAATTTTCATTTCCTATTAACCAGCTTTTTATACTTTTCGGTTATTTTTTTAAGGCTTAAATTTAGTTTTTTGGAGGAACAAAAAATCCTAAAATTGCTCACATTTTCGTTAAATTTGATGGAATCCAGTTTTCTTTACTGCGTAAGAAAAAAACCGGAAATGGATTTAATTTATATTTATTTGATTTGGTTCAAACTGTATAAGGTCCTTTCATATGACCAAAGAAGCCATTTCGTGTCGTTGGCTCCTTACAATACAAAAAATGGTACGTCAATATTCGAGAATCTGTAACTTTTGGAGGAATTTTCTGATCGAATTGGTGTCTTCGGTAAAGTTGTAGGTATTGATGAGGACTTTTCAAAAAATAATAGGTACACAGAACTTGTTTTTGCCGACATTTAAGATGCAGTATTTGTTATTTTGCTCGGTTTGTTCTAGAGGTCGTATCGAGGTGCTCCGATTCGGATGAAACTTTCAGCATTTGTTTGTCTATACATGAGATGAACTCTTGCCAATTATGAGCCCTCTACGACAAAGGGAAATGGGGTAAAACGGGCATTGAAGGTTAAGGTCCAAAAAACAAAATCATACAATTGCTCCCATTTGCGTAACACTTGATCAATTCCAACTTTCTTAGATGCATTCGAAAGGTCTTTTGAAGCACTTCAAAATGTGTTTTAAACACCCAAATTGGTTTGACTTTTTCTCGACTCTTTCTGAAATTTCCCGAGTAATCTGAATATGAGCAGTTCTCTACGGAATCGGTCTTATTTCTTTAATTTTAATTTTTGTATTTTTTAATCCGGCTGAAACTTTTTTGGTGCCTTCGGTATGCCCAAAGAAGCCAATTTGCATCATTAGTTTGTCCATATAATTTTCCATACAAATTTGGCAGCTGTCCATACAAAAATGATATGTGAAAATTCAAAAATCTGTATCTTTTGAAGGAAGTTTGTGATCGAGTTGGTGTCTTCGGCAAAGTTGTAGGCATGGATATGGACTACACTGAAAAAAAAATGCTACACGGTAAAAAAAATTTGGTGATTTTTTTTTTGTCACTAAAACTTGATTTGCAAAAAAACACTATTTTTAATTTTTTTTATTTTTGATATGTTTTAGAGGACATAAAATGCCAACTTTTAAGAAATTTCCAGAATGGGCAAAAAATCTTTGACCGAGTTATGAATTTTTGAATCAATACTGATTTAAAAAAAAAAATCGAAATATCGGTCGCAAAAATTTTTCAACTTCATTTTTCGATGTAAAATCGAATTTGCAATCAAAAAGTTCTTTAATGAATTTTTGATAAAGTGCACCGTTTTCAAGTTATAGCCATTTTTAGGTAACTTTTTTGAAAATAGTCGCAGTTTTTCATTTTTTAAAATTAGTGCCCTTGGTTGCCCACCTTTGAGAAAAATATTTTTGAAAAGCTGAGAAAATTCTCTATATTTTGCTTTATTGAACTTTGTTGATGCGACCCATAGTTGCTGAGATATTGCTATGCAAAGGCTAAAAAACAGGAAAATTGATGTTTTCTAAGTCTCACCCAAACAACCCAACATTTTCTAATGTCGATATCTCAGCAACTATAGGTCCGATTTACAATGTTAAAACATGAAACATTCGTGAAATTTTCCGATCTTTTCGAAAAAAATATTTTTTAATTTAAAATCAAGACTAACATTTCAAATGGGCGTAATATTGAATGAATGGCTATAGCTTGAAAACGGTGCACTTTATCAAAAATTCACTGAAGTACTTTTTGATTGCAAATTCGATTTTACATCGAAAAATGAAGTTGAAAAATTTTTGCGACCGATATTTCGATTTTTTGAAAAAATCAGTATTGATTCAAAAAATCATAACTCGGTCAAAGATTTTTTGCCCATTCTGGAAATTTCTGAAAAGTTGGCATTTTATGTCCTCTAAAACATATCAAAAAATAAAAAAAATTAAAAATAGTGTTTTTTTGCAAATCAAGTTTTAGTGACAAAAAGTTAAATAAAAGATCACCAAAATTTTTTTAAACCATGTATCATTTTTTTCAGTGTAGTCCATATCCATACCTACAACTTTGTCGAAGACACCAACTCGATCACAAAATTCCTTCAAAAGATACAGATTTTTGAATTTTCGCATATCATTTGTGTATGGACAGCTGCCAAATTTGTATGGAAAATTATATGGACAAACTAATGATGCAAATTGGCTTCTTTGGGCATACCGAAGGCACCAAAAAAATGTCTGCCGGATTAAAAAATACAAAAAAAAAAAAATCGAATGACCGAAAATTCAGAGAATTGCTCTATATTAAAAAAGTGCCCAAAAAGTGCCGTCTTCTTGGGCTACTGGGCAAAAGTTAACGCTGTAAAAAGTTTGTTATAGAAAAATCGTAAATCTATGACAAAACTACGGTTGGCCAAAAAGTTGATTCCATAGGCTTATAATCCATGAAATTACCTATCTTTTGACCTATGGAGGCTGTTGCAAAAAAAATAGGATTTAAAAAAATGCATGTTTATGTACATGAGAAAAAGTCAAACCAATCCTGGATGACTATGGCACATTTTGAAGTGCTTCAAAAGACCTTTTGAATCTGCATTTGTTTCAGGGGACAAAAAACCGATGATGGTCCATTCCACAAAAATATTTTTTTCGAGAAGCTCAGAAAATTTCAAATAAGACATTGAAAATTGGACCTCTGGTTGCTGAAATACAGCAAATAAAAGAAACAAATTAGAAAAATTAGTTTTTTTTAAGTTTTATTCAAACATTCCCACATGTTCTAATGCTAATTGCTCAGCAACTAATGGTCCACATTTCAATTGTGAAAAATTTAACATTTGTAAAATTTTATGATCTTTTCTTTTTATTGAAAAATTGATTATTAGTTGCTGAGATAGAGGCATTACGTTATGTGGGAATGTTTGGATGAGACTTAAAAACTGCAATTCAATTATGTTTCATAACAAGACAGGCATAATCTTTTCAGTCTAGGGGGAATTTTGATGAAAAAATGATCAGAAAGTTTTAAAAACCTTGATGGCACTCAAGAAGAAGAAGAAAAAAAAGCCATAAAAAGTGTCACACATGTTTCGAGAAAACTTTTCCAACACGTTGACTGGCGATGATAGGACAAAAATTTTCCCGGGAAGAATTTGCCCCCGCGTTATCACTGATAACGCTCTCGTATGAAACATCCCGCGAACAATGCGCGCGTATCCCGACGATAATGACAATATGTGTGTATGTGTGTGAAGTGTCATTAATTCTTCCCTTTTTTCGCGAGCAACGATCTTAACAAAGACAACAAACTGCTAAACGCGATCTAATCGTGCACTCAACTCATAATTCCAAACAATCATCGCGCGTCGCGTCCTTACAGCAGCAGCAGCAGCAGCAGCAGCTGGTGCCTCGGGGGAGAAATTGCAAGGACTTTTGCGCCACTTTCACCCCAGTCTCTTTTTTTGGTGGTGGAAAAGTGGGTGGCGCTGATGAAAGGGCGAAAGTATAAACAAAAGTCAAAGTCGCTCACTGTGCCAAGTGCCAACTGAACTTTTTTTTCCTCGTTCTTGTTCTTTTTTTATTATTATTTCGCTGGCGGCAGGGCGCAGAATGAGTTTTGGTTCTCATTCAAAATAAATAAATAAAAGAGCTTTTATTACTATGGTGGGATTCGGAAAGACAGAAAAATAAACCGTTCGCTGCGGCTTATGAGTGTACTATAGTAGTGGAACGGGGGAGATTTTATTTTTTAAGTCGAGAGTGTTTAAGCAATCCAGGCGGACAAACATGCACTGATTTTGTGTTTGGGAATGAATCAGAGCCGAGTTCGGGGAAGGAGATGCTTTTAGTGGGAAGTTGATTATTGAAAATTGCACATCACTTTAGGCTTGAGATTTTGCAAATCATTTACGTGATTTAATTACATTTTTCAGCTATTTCAATTATACGTTTTTGATGGGTTTTTGAAAGGTTTATGGTATATTGGTTTTTGAAAAGTTTTTGGATCAGATTGTAGTTAGGATTGCAATTTAAAGTGTAATTTCCCATCGTAATTTGTAAACGTTGTTAAATGATAACGTTATTGCCGTTAAGGGGTTACATACATGTAAATCGGCAAAACGTCAGAGGTTGGTTTGAGCACAAACTAAAACTTTTTAAATTCTGTTTTCAGGAAATTGAAATATACATTTTCAACTACTAACAAAATAAATTTGAAGACATTTGATTGTATCATTGCCGAGGTACAGCTTTTTGAAGACAGCATATTCAAAAAAAAAAACGGGTACAACAATATCTCAACACTGCCTTGACCAATTCAGCTCAAAATTTTGGTGAACACTCGTTAAATCTGTCCTGTGTGCATGACGAAGGCTGATTTTCAAAAAGTTTAATTTTTAAAAGGTAAAAATATTAGGGTACGTTATCCATTAGTGGACCCCTTTCCTATAGTGGACCCTCTGAAGGGTTTTTGATGAAAAATTCAATGAAATCACAATTTCAAGCGTGTTGTTGCCTACAAATCTTTTATTTGGCATGTTCAGCATCATTTAAATCAATGTTGACTGATATTGAATTGTTCTTTTTACCAAAATAAGTGTTTTGAGTTCGACATCAGAAATCAGCCATAGCCACTAGCATTTTCACAACAAAACTGCATTTATATTTTATGATTGAATTAACTATTCAATCATTTTTTGACTGATTATTTAACTTCAACAAGTCGAAATAATGTAAGTTTAATGAACTTTACTGAAATAAAGCGAAGAACTGCTCATTTTCGAGCAAAAATTAGGGGGGTCCAATATAGGACAACGAAAATCCAAACTTTTCCAAAAGTGGCCCCCTGTTAATCAAACCTTCAAAAATGAAGAAAACTGTGTATTTAAGCAAAAGTTTCTCTTAAACATACAATAAATGCTTGTTGTTATCAACCTAAACGCATATTTTTTTTCAATTAAATATAAATATAGCTGTTTCATGTTTAAAGAACCAAAAATGCTAAAGCCGTAAAAAATATAACTACCGTAATCTGGGGTGAATTGGGACTACGGTCTGAATAGGGACAGCAGTTTTTAGAGCACTTAAAGCTATTAAATTTGGAAATGGATTTACACATTTTGTTGGCCTGAGTCTGTTCTAACCGAAACCAACCAGAAAAATCAAAATATTTTGCTCCAACATGGTTAAAACTGCTGTCCCAATTCACCCCATGTGTCCCGATTGACCCCAGTTTACGGTAATCAAATCTAAATCAATTGTACTTAACTAAAGCATCAAAATTGCAGTTTGAAATGATATTTTATAATAATAAATCAAGAACAAAACATTTTTTTTAAATAAATATGCGTGGTTTTATCAGCAACTGTAAACAAATCTATTGTTTAGTTTCGGTCAACCATTTATGTAATTAATATGAAAAAATGTGCATCAAAGTTACTTTTTTTATTATTTTCATGTTTACAGTGATTTTTGAAACGTTTTCTCTGATCTTTTTCGGAAATAAATGTTTTTAAATGTCTGTTAGATTCTTTGTTGTTTGAAGCCAATTTTGTTAACAAAACATATTTGTTTATGATGAAAAGTGAGCAAAATCCATCTTTTATTCATTATATCTATCATTAGACCTACACCATGCATCAAAACATCAAATATCGGTTAAATTTGGTATAAAAATAACAGTTTGCCTATAGTGGACCCGGGTCCAAAATCGGATTATGGACCCGGGTCCACTATAGGAAAAGGGGATCCATAACAGGCAAAAAAAACTTTTTTTTCAAATGGCTATTTTTCTGCTCAAAACAAATAAACTGATGAAACAAATAGTCAAAATTGTTCAAAAGACTACAGTTTTCATTGTTTTGTACAAAGGGTTATGAAAAAGGGCTTAAAATATTGAAAATTTGTGAAAAATGTGCATCGGCTCTACTAGGGGGTCCACTAATGGTTAAAATACCCTATCATGTTTTTCATATAAAAAATGGAAAGTTTTTGATTTTTGTATTTTTTCAAATGCAAAATTTCAAAATCGGGCTTCGTCATGCACACGGGATATTTCTTGAGAGTCTTCACC
The DNA here is from genome assembly GCF_015732765.1 of Culex quinquefasciatus. Lineage (NCBI taxonomy): Eukaryota > Metazoa > Arthropoda > Insecta > Diptera > Culicidae > Culex > Culex quinquefasciatus. The sequence continues at coordinate 178,510,899 of NC_051863.1, forward strand.
TCAAATTTCATCTGGAGACATCGTGGCACCCCTAAATCAACTTGGTGTTCAGAGAAAACGCTCGGAAAGTTTGACAGTTCGCTTTGCGCATGGCAAAAATTTCAGCTTAAATCGTCTGTAACTTACTTTAATCATTAAATATCTTCATGAAACTTAAATGATTAAAAATTATCTTTTTAGCTGATTAAATAAATTTTCTGTAATATGAAATTTTCTGATACATGTATGTAACCCTTTAATGTTATCGTTCGGCGGCAACGTTATGGTGACGTAAAAAGTAGAATTCTACAAAGTAAAAAAAAAATCATGGTAATATTACATCTGGGAAGGGGTACATCTTTTATGTCACAAAGAATGTGTAATTTGACTTCATAAAAGAGGTTATATTCAACCTTCCAAAATTAAACTTGACAAATTTACACATATTTTTACTGTGTAATACAAACACAAAAAACCTAATTTAAAAAAACACAAATCTCCATAGTTTTCAATATGTGTACTGAAGACACAAAATTTCTGGAGTTTTTTTTTGAAAAGGTCCTATAAACCAAATGTTCAATTTTTGCTTTTAAAGTGTTTTTGAATACCCCTGACTCAAGGCGGTTCTAAAAACACCCAAAAAGCTAAAATTGAAAATTTGGTTTATAGGACCTTTTCAAAAAAAAAACTCCAGATTTGTAGAGTGCAGGCAGTGAAAATGCATTTATGTTTATAGTGTCGAATATTAAAATTTTCCCAGCATACCGTATTTTTTGTAAACATTTCATTGTTTATAATTTGCGATGGTATCAACATGCACGAAATTTGAAATAAAAAAAAAACAGTTTCACCCTGAAAATACGGTATTTCGTGAAAAAATAGGTTTGTTTTTGCAGTGAAAGTCTATACAAAATTTTACGTCGTTTGAATTCCATATTGCGAATGATAAAAATTTGAGTATTTATTTATTTATACTTTTAAACCTACTGTAATTGTTGGGAGCTGAAAGGATTTCGTTCGAATATATTACATAAATATAATTTTAATGAGTTATCCTCGGTTATCGCCGGTAACTAGTGCTAGTGATTTTTCGCGATTTCGCGGAAGCCGCGTAATCCGTTAAATTTGTCACAAAAATCCTATTAATTAATTTACCAATTGTCCCTAGATATATTTGAATATTGAGTTATTTATTCCACAAGATTTTTAACAAGCATTTTGGAAACTAATTTTCAAAAATATTATTTATTTCAAGGTTTTAGGAAAAGTTTCAACTAAATAAGCTTTGATTTTTTTTCTTTTTTAACATTTCACAAAGAATGTGAAATAACAATATTAAAAAAGGAAAGAAAAAAACACAAGGCAGTGTTGCGCAATTTATTTTCGAATCTCTGTAAAATTTATTTAAATAAAAATGAACAAAATGCAAGGAAAGTCTGAAAACAATTCTGTTTAAAAATAAAGCTGTGTAAGTTGTTAGCTATTTAAGCGCTTTGCTACATTTTATAACTTTCTAGATTTGTCAATGACAAATATTAAACTAAACTGTATTAAATGAAATTTTGGCTAAATACTCATATTTCCCTATTCTTGAAAAGCATTTGAGAAATTTAGTATCTCTTATTTCACTACTTCTACTTTTGGTGAATTCATCGATAAGTTGTGATTTTTAAGATATTAAAGGATGTACTTCGTTTTAATATTAAATTTCAGAAATCTCAGTAAAATTAGGTTGGAAGTATCATGTACCGTGATATTGCCGTGAAATTCCAACGTTTTGAATTTGAAATCGAGGTCTTTGGCAAAATTCGAAAAATAAGTAAACCATTAACAATTTATTGCCAATTAATATTTGCAAAAACACTTTTTATCACAAATATATACATATTTTTGGTGAGCAATTCTTAGACACGAATACACGAAAATGTTTTAGATGACAAAAATGGCATCTTTTGAGCTGTGACACAACCTACTGAGAATTTTGGCTCGAGCCTCGACTCGATCCAGATTTGATCTCGAGCCAGATAGACTCGAGGCTCGAAACAAAATTCTCAGTTGGAAGTTGGTAAAAACGCATTTGGAAGTGTTGCCATTTTTTAATTATTTTTGAAAAACGAGAAAAAATCAAAATTTGTTTTTGATTTAATTAAAGGCCGATGCAAATATTTTTCAAAGTTGTTGTCCCTTGGCTCTGGCCGGGGTCGAGAAGGGGCAAATTTATAAAATATAAAATAAATATTAAAATAACAAGCCCCCAGATTTTTCGGGCCCACTTTTAAGACGGGGAGACAAAAACTTTAAATAAAATTTGTACCAGCCTTAGTTGTAAAACTAAATCCAATAAAAAAAATACCTGTCATAAAATTTTATATCGGGCGCCGCTTTCAAGTTATAACCATTGATTTTCGTTTTTGTAAAAACGTGACTTTTATTTCTTGTGAAAGTCATGACTATAAGCTTATAAGCTTAACCCACGGTTTGTTTCGTAGAACGAACTTAAAATTTAAAAAAGTTGGCAAGTCGATATTTGGCACCTTGGAAGTAGTTCTCTTTCTCTACATTTTGCGGAGTAAATCGAAATATTTTGTCGGGGGGTCTAGAGATTTTTCCTGAAGATTTTTTTCGACTTAATTGGATTTCAGAAAAGAGAGAACAGTTTGCAGAACAAGTTGTTGTTGTTGATTTTATTGGGGGAACTTTAACCCTATGGGTCATTCGCTCCCGTATTGCAGAACAAGTTCCCTTGAAAAAGTATCAGTTTGGTTAAATATAAGCAGAGATATTCAAGTTTTAATAAAATAAAATGCAACTTTCTCCAAAATTTTAGGATGTTTAATCCCCTTTCACATGATGAATACTGCCTACTCAGATAATTAATGATAATACCTGGCTAAACTTGAAAATTGTATCAAATATTGATGAAAATAATGGAAATTGTGTATGGCCGAATATAATGAGCAATGTTGTCCTTCTGATTCTTCTTATGAGTTCCGATTCACTGTCGAGATAATATTTTCTGATAGAATCGGTTGACCGACATAACAAAGCCCACTTGATGCTATTCTCAAACCTTTTCACATTTCACTGATTCTACTATCAGTAAAAAGTACGTCTAGTACGAAATGAAATTCCACCGTTTTAAATGTGTATCTCTCCATCTTATCACGCTAGAAAACACAAACGTGCTCGTCCTTATCATCTCAAGATAGTACACACAACAAACACATTAAGTAGGTGTACCTCACAGGTGAATTGATTTATTATACGGATATCTTGAAATGTGCAAGGTGGTCCACCCAACACCTCCAACCGAAATTGGACGAATCATAGTTGGTTAGAATTGGAGTGATATCACGCCAAGGTGAATGATTCGGTCAAAAAACGTGACAAAACAAACGAAATTTTGCAAAAACTTTGATGTCGCCAGCGCGATAACGTCAACCAAGTCATCACATCGTAACGTAATTATGAAGGAAATAGCTTTTTTTTTCGATGTCGGGTGTGGATCTAATTATAGTCCCAATTTTGGCCGTTCGTCCGGATAATGAACTTGTCATATAGTGTGCCACTAAAACTGCCCTGTCAGCTGCCCTGTCCGTCGTGTTTCCTCGCGGGATTTGAAACGTCCTAATCTAATCGAGACAGGGCCAATCCCCCCGAAGTCGAAACGGCATTTACCTGATGATGATGCTTTTGAGTGTGCGTTTTAAGTCGTTTCAAGTGGTTTGTTCTCGAGAAAGAAAGAAAGGAAAACGTTACGAAACTTCTGTCATCGTGGCTCAACTCTGAACAATGTGTTTAATCTCAGTTAAACCACTCACCACATAATAAAGCAGTCACTAGTTGATTCTGTTGAAACGGAACCGCTTCTTTTGAGAAAACGACGAAAAAAAAAAGTGAGTTTGGCAAGTCGTGAAATAGTGTACTGTCTGTCGGACCGAGTATCTCGTGACACGAACCACCTTGGCCTGGCTGGCATCTCACGCGGAAGATATCATCTTACATTCCGCCGACGGACGGCGGCTCGACCCTCAACAACTGGAACAGTGAAGCTTCCTCCCTCAATCTCCCTCGGATGATAGGTTTCACCTGTCGAGTTGAAGTGCGTTTCCCGCTCTCAGACAACCCCCGGATGGACATCAGTATATTTGTACTGACTGCTCTGAATGGCCGGCTGGCTGTTATTCCATATCCACAAAGCAAGATCAGTTTTCCAAACACGCGATCCCCGGGGCCGACCTTTGGATTTTTCCGCGTGCGATTTTTCCACCAGACTAAACTCACCGACAGCTAACTCATCAGACTTTATGGGGCGAGCGATATGCTCTTTCTTCCTCTTGATCATAAGAAGAGTTTATAGATTTGCCCCATACGATGGCGGCTTGAGAACATTTGGATAGTAAATTTGTGTATTCGGAAAACATCTGGAACTTGGATGCCGCTGCGAAGCATTGAACTTGCTCTTTGTTTGTGTCATTGAAAATGATTCATAATACAGTTCTTTAAAGGAAAAAAATAAGAATGATGATATATTAAGCCGTTGCCGGTAAATAAGTTAAGTTTTTCGGTAGTTTCAGCGAGCGTGAGTCAGAGAAACATTATTTTTTAGATGATAAAGTAGAACAATTAATTTGTGTTTCAAAAGCTGTTTATTTTTTTAGATTCCAATCCTTGTGAAGTTACAGCGGTTTTAAAAATAAAAATGTTGAACTAATAGGGGTTTTGATGGTTTTTGGCAATTTCTATATGGCAGATTTGATTTTACAGTCTCGAAAATATTTTTATTAGAAAGCTCGTCCAATTTCCCATAAGTTTGTCTTTGACCACATTTCAATTGGATGTTTGGGCTTACAGATATCCTGCATTTTTCGTGAGTCTTTTTGTAATATCTTAGGCTGTTTTCACAAAAAAATTGAACGAAAAAAAAATCGTGGGCTCACCTTCAAATTTGACTTTTAAACTTAAAAATCAAAAAATCTCATAAAAGTGGATTGTTTTTTTGTTTCAGTGTTTTTTTTTCAGAAAGCCCGTCAAATTACCTACAAGTTTGTCTTCGACCACTTTTTGATACGAAGCAACGGCTTCGAGATACAGCGATATTTAAATTACGAAATACAAAAATATTTTAAACACTTACGCCTGGCTCCTTATACACAAAAATTGTTTATATAAGCTTAGGATAACATGTCTGCAAAGTTTCATTGAAATCGGAGAGGGTCGAGAAAAATGTACCTCAAAAATTTCTGTTTTGGGCTGGAATTGCTCTGGTCATAAATGGTCAAAATTACCACTTTTTCGATAAACTTTGTAAAATACTGCTAACTCTTGAAGACTACATACAAAGCCCTTATGTTTATGTATAAACATTTTTTATTTTTGTCTGCTTTATAACTTTGTACAACATTGTTACACTTCAAAAAGACACCCTGCAAAGGTAATTTTAAAATGAAATTTTTGTTCTAAATGAAAAAAAATCTTCTGGGTTATTTCAGATTCGAAAAACTTTATAAACTTTTCATAAAATGACATATCTCACGATTTTCGACAGTTGAGTAAAAATAAATGATAGCGATTTTAGCATTTTCTAGGTAATAATTTGAACTCAAAGATAAAAAACAAGATATGTTTTTCATGATCGACTTTCTAAAAATTTGATTATCCGCAGTGATTTTTTCCGTGGACTTTGGATTATCGAGTCTTGACCGTACAAATAATATGTTCAACCTTCCTTTTTTTATTGACTTAAATTTATTTTTATTACAAGTAATCAAGGTAAATCTCTACAACCTATTTTTTTTGTTGAGGGCATTTTATTTAAGCAACTTTTTGTACTACGATAAACTTTAATTCCCTTGTTTTTTGTTTGATTTTACTCCATTTCTAGTATTTTTATATGCCCTTATCTTGTTTTTTGTTGGTAGTGTTAAGCATATTCTACAAATGTAAATCGGATCATTTGCCTATTTGCTGTTTATTAATATTTTCCAGTATTTTTTCGATTTTTTTTGTATTTTACCCATTTTTGGATGTAAACTTAAACCATTAGCTTTTAAGTGGCAGTAAAATGTATCTACACTTAATCTGGGACATAACAAAAATTACTGCATATTTTATTTCGCATAATAACACATTTTTTTGAACATTGTAAAAGTCACGTGAAACAAGTTAAAATTTTAAATGCCGGTTATTTTTTATTTTTTCAGAGTTATAATTTCAAATAGTTTAAAGATTGAAAAAAGTACCATAAAACATAGTTGGTTATTATGTAGTAATTTACTGACAAAAATATTTACAACTAAAATTTGATAAATATGTTATTGTGAACTAAGAATGTTTTCCCACGCAACGGCCAAATCTGATGCGATTATCCTAATAAAAATATGGAGGAAAACACATCTTTTCTGTATTATGTCGGTAGGTTGTTCTATGGCATCCAAAGATGTCAAAGATTCAATCATTCTTAAAATAAACTTAATGCTTTACTACTTTGTCAATACGGTATTCACTGTTAATATTATAGATTGATGACAAATTTCATATCAGAATGCATTCTTTAAAAAAAAAACAGATTATTGCGCAATTTAAATTATTGTTACTGATCGCACTATTGCGACTTGTCAGGTTGGCTTGGGAAGTTTTGAATTTCCTCAAAAATGATCAAAGCGAGGCGAGGTTAATCGCTTATTATCCAGCTGTCACTCGCAATTTTGAAGTGCGAAAGTCCAGTTTGGTGGAAACTGCGACAGAAAATGTAAATAAACAACGAGCGGTTGCCTAGTTTTGTGAATTCTTTTTGTCAAAATTGCGAGAGAAAACTGCGGCAAAATCCAAGTTACAGTGAAAGGATCAATAATTTTAGCATGTTTTTTTTTTAAATTTTTCTTGCTCTTGTTAGTGCCTTAGTTAAAGAAATAATTGATCCAAAATGGTTTATGAAGCAACACACAGCTCAAAAAAGTAAATCTTTCCCAGTTCCTGAGGGGAACACCCGTGAAGAGTATCGGGGCCGGCATTTACAAAGCGGATTCAGTGGCAGTTGCATTCTCAACTTAATGTTAACATGTTAAGGTTAATGTTAACATTCCATAGGTCGCCTCCCTAAGGTGTCGTCGTGATAAGGTCCAGTTTGTGACGATACACTACCTTCCCTTTACTAAGCAATCGATTCTACAAGAGAAAAGATCACCAGTTGTGTTGGTCCGAGCTGAGATTTGAACCCCGATCTACCGCTTACGAGGTGGAAGCGTTACCACTGGGCTACGTGGCTCGGCTAACACAGCTGTAAGGAACTCCAAAACTCTATTATGAATTGCAAAAGAATTGATTGTATCTTGATTATTCACCAATAAAACCGAATTGAATTGAAAAAAAACTGATTATTCAAAGTATTTAGAAGACTATTTATTCATTTTGTAAAAAAAAAACATTCAAACTTAAAGATACTTTGCAAACGTTACCTTGTTCAACATAATTTGAAACATGATTCTATTTCACCTTTTTGATTCAATGCAATGAATCCTGTTTTGAATGCTTAGTTTTAAAAGTATTTAGCATCAAATCAAATAAAAATCAAGTAAATTAAACTTAAAATATATTGACTAGGACGACTTGTGCCAACAAAACACCGCTCGGCGGCAAATTTTCTCTAGTCCAGTAGCTGACCGCATTAATACGGAACATCATTTTTCAAATCGCCACTCGTAAATCCCAGTCTCAATAAATCATAACGCTTTGAGCTGGTACGGCTTCTCCACCCCTCGGACAAGTTTGCACTAATACGCTGACGGCCTCCTCATAATTCACGTGTGGGATATTTAGCACCGATTGGTGATCTAGATTGAAACTTTTTCATTTACTCTGGTTAGACAAATTTCGTCTCCCAACTGGACATATGTTTTTTGGCACGTTCTAAACCCGTTACGATCGGCTCCACCAAAAATAACTCAAGTGCACCAAACCGCGAAACTCCAACCGAAAAGAATCGCGACTAACCACTCGTTTTAATGCCGACGGAGGTGCAGTCAACCCCGTCCTATATGACGATATTCAGTCTGCGTGGTCTCGTTTTCTTCAGTTCAACATTTTGAAGAATCGACCGTAAATTAGTTACATCCCATCAGCACAGCTACTACACTATTTAGCAGGGGGATCGCCCGATAAATCGTTCGTCGAGGAATTCGCCGCCCAACTTGAACTCTATCGGCGGGTCATAAATTCGCGTAATGGCCACGCTAGGCTGGCCACGCACGGCGAATGCCTTATTGGTCGACGACGTCACACGTGTGTGGTTTATCAAGGGAGGGGGTGCCGTTTGAATCAGAAACAAATGTTGAAAATAAACTAATTATAAATAGTAAATTAGTTCTGCAAGCGTGCTGGAGTTCAAGCGAGCGAACATCCGAGCATACTACTTCGTGACTCAATTGTTGAACTTGTTTAACATTTATGCATTTTTTCTAAAAATAAAAACCAGAGCAACTCATCGTCTGAAACCTTTCTTCAGATGTTCTGAAGAGACTTTCCAGAAGAGGATCAAATCGTAAATCGCTGCAAAGAGCAACATAACCCCCGGGAACTCCCCGAAGGGGAAGACCCTTTCCTGGAATAACCGGGAAATGGCTAATGCAGCCGCGAATTTGTTTATTTTTCTAACGAAACTGAAATGTTATGAACTCCGCTCTTCGCGAGCCAATTCCTAGTAAACCAGAGTGATGGCCCAGCCATAAATTACGTAGAGAGTTGCTCGAAGTGATACCTACCAAATAAACCACGCAATTTGGAGACCCTCCTCAGTAAAAACTCTCGAGATCAGAAGCAGAAAGTCGCGATGAGGAGGAGATCAAGCCCCCTCCCCTCGATGACAGTGCGAATAACTTATTACTGCCCTGCGATGTGGGTGGAGGGGTTAAGGTGTGGAAGTGGTTTGTTGGTTTAGCACTGAAATTGAAATAATATTATATTGACATGTATACGTACAGGCATACCACACACTGGTGGATTTGTTTTCAAACAGCCGGGATTGGATTAATTTGTTGAGAAAAGGTTGGAGTGTGATTTAGAGCGTGAAGCTGTGATTTTATTCAATATGATCACCTTGAAATGCATTTGATTTAATTAGTCACGTCATCTATCAATATAAATTTTACATTACCGTAATCTGGGGCGAATCGGGACTACAGTCTGAATAGGGACAGCAGTTTTTAAAGCACTTAAAGCCTTTAAATTTGGAAATGGATGTACACATTTTGTTGGTCTGAATCTGTTCTAACCGAAACCAACCAGAAAAATCAAAATATTGTGCTTTCATGGTTAAAACTGCTGTCCCAATTCGCCCCATGTGTCCCGATTGACCCCAGTTTACGGTAATAAAATATTGCAAAATTTGCAAGATTTCTATAGAAATTCTAATCGATTAAAACTATGTTTCACACAATGAAATACTTCGAGCGAAGTGCACATTCACAAAATACACACGGATAGAAATCCTGTAAGTCAATCCGGTAACACTGTGTTGTCGATTTTATCCAGGGGGATGCTAAAGACCGCCATCTTGGGTGATTGAGATTGATAACGCGCGCAAACTGCGCACCTTGAAAACAAAAATAATTCTTTTTTTAATAATTCAATTTGTGTTATAAGAATTACTGTAGTAAAAGTCAAATTACACAGTAGTTAAGTTAAACGTTTCATGTGATAAAAGTACAACTTTAAATGAGGTCATCGGCCCGATGTGTGTTTAATAATCCCAACTTTAGTAGTTTATTATGCAAATAAATTGATAAAAATCACCTCACAAACATACACTAACTTTTAAACGTACATTGCGGTAAAATTTAACATTAAAACAATAATTACTTTATTTCCATTTTATGCCTGCAGTTTTTGTACATTTTTTTACAGTGCGCAGTTGCTTTGTTTTGGTTCCGTAACGAACAGCTGTTCTTTTGTGCTGGAGCCGAAGTTGACATTTCCCTTTTGTTCTGGTGCCAAAGTTGACAGCTTGTGTTGGCTACGGACGAGCTGCCTGTAGTGAGATATAGATGTCGCCCCCCCCCTGATTTTATCAACATTGAAATGTTTCCAAAATCGGCAGCTTTTTCCGATTTCGTTGTAAAAGTTTTCAAAATCAACAGCATTGTTCCCAAAATCGGAAGAAATGTTGACGATTTTGGAAACATTTCAATATTGTCAAATTCGACAACACAAAATAACCGGATTTGATAACAGGATTTCTATGCGTGCATTATAACAGTTATGCTACTACTGAAAGTTTGCAAAATATCAATGAAACTATGAAAAAAAAATCCTGCGGTTTAATGTCTTTTTTTCGATCTGTGATCCTAAAATTGAAATTTCCAAAAAGTCCAAATATGGAGCCTAACATTTCAAAAGGGCACAAAACTTTTGTAAACAATAGTTTATCCCTTTCACTCAAATGACAGTTTGCATAAGGTGTGAGATGGATACACTTTGTTTACAAAAGTTTTGTGCCCTAATAAAATGGAAAGCACGATATGATCTATTTGATCAAATTACAAAAAATAACGCTTGACGTTAAATAGTTTACATTCAGTTGTACAAGTTTTTTCAACGGAAATTTTAATGTTTGCGTTATTTTTTTGCTCTCTAACTCTTTGGAGAATTTTGAAAGAGAGGGGACAAAAACTTGAAATCAAATTGTCTTAAAAACAAAAAAAAGCAACTGAAAATGTATCAGTTTAAAATTAGATAACATATGTTTTTGATAGTGAACCCTTTACAATTTTGAATTTGAATTTTCCTTTAAACAAAAAAGCTTTTTATTTTTTATACCCATAATTTTCAAATGTCTCAAAAATTGATATTGCTAAAAAATATAAGTCTAATCTAATCTAATCTAATCTAATCTAACCCTAGCGCAGCCAGTCTTTCGAGGGCATCCTGGAGAATGCCTTAGGTTGATTGACGCCTAGCATCTTCTTGTCATTATCAACATTTGCAGTGCGCCATTGCATTAAAATGCATTGAAACATCACAAACGTCGAAGCGGCCAGGCCAACTGCGTAAAGTTAACCGCAAAGATGATTCGTTGAATTGGATTGAGTTTGAGCACGAATGTTCAAACAGCAATACATTTCTGAATCTACAGGGGAGGAAGAAACGTGGGGATCCCCCGCTCACGTTCCTGTTTGTTTGGGCAATTAATCGTTGGGAGCACCATGCTAAGAAGTTTTGGTGCTCCGGGACCCTCGAGGATGGGACATCGAATTTCTGCGAATGCCCTGGACACTATTTGCCGTGGTTATAGCGCCACAACTCGCTCTCTGTGGGTGGAAAAATACGAATGAATTGAAATGAAAATTATGGTTTCGCGTCACTCAAAATTTTTTGGAGGAATATTCAGTAAGCCCCAAAATTCTGAATTTCTTTCAGTTTTCTTTGATCTTTAGTTGCAGAAAAACATGCATTCGATGAATATTCTTCCAAAAAAGTTCAAATCATTCAATTTAATCAATATCCTATAAGGCATATTGGTAAATACTTTTCTAAGTTTTTTGTCCCCTTGTCGAAAAGGGTAGGGGGAGGTGGGCAAACAATTATAAAATTGAAACTACAACATTCAATTTCAACGTTACACTGTAAAAGTTGTTTGATTTTGAAGGGGGAGAGGGGAGAGACAAAAAGTTTGAAAAATATTTACAGCCTAACGCGAAATAGCTTATAAATACAATCATAACTCACCTCAAAACAAAAGATACCACAGTCCTAAACCATACATGTCCAGCAAAGAACAATCTTACCTTGTGTCAACGTTCCCTTGACCAACCCTTCTCTCTGCCTCAGACAGCTGCTTTTCTCGTGCCTCTCGCCTTTTCTCCAAATAGCGAAACGTCACCGGCTCGGCTGCACGAAATCACCTCCTCTCGGCCTGGCACCCTCTTCATGTAACAGCGGTGAGCGGGCCACTCGCCACAGCTCGGCTCGATAACCGCTCTTTCTCCCGTTCGCTCAAACCAACAACACACAGACGAAACAGGATTGCGTCGACACTCCTTGTCATCTCCACACCCCACCGTTTCCCACTCCTGACTGACTGAACTCCTCAGGATGGGGTAAAAGCAAAGGCGAGCTGCCGCTGCTGCGCCGCAGGCCAGTGTTGTCGCTTTATTCTGCGCCAACACTCCATAAGGGTGGCTGCACACTCGAACACACCATAAACACCACCGCAGAGCACATCCCCCCCCACCCCCCTTGATTGCACAGCAGCGCGCCTCCGAGACGTGTCATCGGCAAACCAAAAAAACCCTACAAACACACCAACACAACGCTCTCCTCTCGCCGATGCTGTCAGAAAGAAAAACGCGATGCTCATCGTACACAGCGGAAGAGGCTTAAGCACTTCTACACAAACACCACGCAACAAACTTCCCCTTCTCTCACAATACAGAGACACTCGCGAGAAGCCTCGGCTCGTTGAAAGCAAAATCAATATGGCAGCCCCGCAAAATCTAATCTTCGGCTTGTTAAATCATTAGATTATCGCGTTTTTCTAGCAGATGCTACGAAAAATCCTTTTCGACTGCACTAAAAAACCAGTTGCACAACACTAAAACACAATTTTGACCCGATATTTTGCGTTTTTCACTGTTAAAACTGACTTCAAACACGAGCAACGAACGAGCATGACCGAACCGCGTTTGAGCACTTTACTCTCCACCGATATTGCTAAAAAATATAAGTTCAAAGTAAAAAAAAAATACAGTGCACAAAAATGTAGTACCGCATCTGGGGTGAATCGGGACTACAGTCTGAATAGGGACAGCAGTGTTTATAGCACTTACAGGATTTAAATTTGGAAATGGGTTTACACATTTTGTTGGTCTGAGTCTGTTCTATCCGAAACCAAAAAAAAAACAAAAATATGGTCAAAACTGCTGTCCCAATTCGCCCCAGTTGACGGTACTCTAATTTCATTGATTAAAAAAATATTTTATATTTTGCCCAAACGTATACTTAAAATGGAAAAAAGAGTAGCGAAACATTAACAAAAAAATCACGGAAACCTATTTTTTAGTAAAATTCACGATCACAAAAAAATATGGAATTTGTACTTTTAAAATTTGCACAAAAAAATCTACTTATTTATAGAACTATTTTTAATCAAATAGCTGATAATTTTTTATACGACTAATTTTTTGACTTTGAAAGCAAACAAAAAGATGATAACATTTTTTTTTAATTAAGGCTATGGCTGTCACAAATTTTATGCCAAGTTTTTTTCCCTTTTTTACAAAAATCAGGGTATAAAAAAATATTGACTAAGATTCAATTTTTAATTGAAAAAAAAAAAAACTTATCTAATCCATCATAATCTCTTTAGAATACATTGTACTGCATATAACGCCGCTTATATATGCATTGTGAATCACTTTTCTTTACTCTTTTGCAAATTTCGAATTTTTGGGACGACAGATCGGTAAGAGACGTCAAAGTAAAGGAGTTTTTTTTCCATACATTCTCTGATATTTTGCAAATGTTTGATACAGCATTACTGTAGTAATGTTTTGATTCAACATTTAGAAAATTGGGCTTATAATTAGAAAGTTATTATTTTAAAGGAAATTGAAGTATTTACGGCCAATTAAAAAATATAAAATACTATTGTTAGCGCTTTTACCTGAAGTGAAAACAGTTGATTGAAACAATAAACATAATTTTTACAGTGTAAATATTTTTTTATTGATTGTCCTCATCACCACCATAAACTAAGCTGAAGTGACCGTATCGATCAGAAAATCTTTTCCCAAGATGTCTGAAAAATTATTTGACGAACTGATTAAATGAACTTAAACCAAATTACAGATCGTTGCTGGTGAAAGATGAATTATAGAAAAATACGCCCTAAAAATTTCACAAAACAAAATTTCACGCTTCGCAAATCCAACGCAAAATACAAAAAAGAAAACTCTGACTTTCATCCTATTAAAAAAGCCTTCACTTAATGGGGAGATGATGACGGTGCCCACAGAATTCATAAAGCTTTTCCAGCAGCAGCAGCACCAGCACAGGCAGGCAGCACAGCAGAGCCCATGTCACTTCATCCATTCAAATCTACACCAATTAGCAGCAGCGCAGTACACTTACGGCGTGGTTACGTGACGACCATGAGTTGCTGGGGCCCTGACGGGTTCTGCCAACCATGAGCAAAGCTCCAGCATCAGAAGCCACCAGAACCAGCCAGAATCTTACACATATATGTTTAACACACAATTTCAAACGACCTGGGCACCAGAACAAGTAGCCACTCAGGGTGCAAAAAAAGAAAAGAAAGACAAGAAAAATATGTCAAGCCCAGAGATATTCCCCGTCCCAAGTGCTCCATATGCTCCAATAAATCTGAAAATGAGGAGAGAGCAAAAAAACAACATAATCCTAAAACCCATCACACACGATGGGAGCCGACTTGGGGCAGGCGCGTAGAATATGTATTAGCATGTAGATAGTGTCGCGAAATAAGACGCGAATGCGAAATTCAAACGGCTTTGGCAGGCCAAAAATCTCCACAAACGAGATGGATGAACTGTGCTGGATGCTGCGGAGTGATTTCGATCTCCGACGGTTGGAGACGAGATAAATGGACTCTCTGTGCTTCGGAGCATTTAATCCACATCTGGGGTTGTTTTAGAAAGGGTTGAGGAATGCAATTTCGGTAGGACTAGCAATTTAGATATATTTTTAGCAATCATTCCAGTACCGTCATCAGGAGGAACATTGGGTCTAGGGGTGAGGTTGGGTCATATAAATTTCTGCCAATGTCACCCCTGATGACGGTATGCATTGCAAGGGTATTTGATGACATATGCTCGTGTTGACCAATTTTCCTAAATGTGAAATTTCCAGGAAAATGAGATAACTATTTTAAATATCTCTGAACATCTTTAAAAATCGAGAATGAATGTTTCGCTGCATAAAAAAGATGCCGTCTTCTGTAAAAAAAATCGGGACAACAGTCTTAATAGAATAAGCATAATTGAGAGCAGTTTTCACCAATATATTTGAAAAATACTTTGATTTTATTTGAATATTTTTTATAGTTTATATCGCCCTCTCTTTCAATATTGGCACGAAAAACAGGGAACAAAAATTTATATCTAGTGTGTCCATTCCGGGAATTCCCGGGACAAAAATCCCGGAATTTTCCCTAAACCGGGAATTCCCAAATCCCGGGATTTTTGATATTTTGTCCCGGGAATTCCCGAAATTGAAAAAAAAAAACATTTTTTGGTCTGAAAAATCAGATTAGGTTGTGGAAATAGATGAACAGTTGAATACTTAGTAATCGATAACAATTTTAAGGCATTAGCAAATTTGTATTCGGCATATATCAATATTTATTTGGCTTATAAGTGAAAATTATTAAAATTTTAGTTTACGGATCCGCAAAATGCCTAGCGCTTTGAATATTTTCCATTAAATTTTATTTATTTTTTTTAAAATTTACTTTTAATGATGATTTTAAACTTGAAAAAACATATTTAATTATTTTTCATCAGACATCGGCATCTGGAGCAAATTGGGACAATAGTAACGAATTAAGACAGCATAATGTTCTGAAGTTTTCTTAATCAACAAAACAATTAGTGCACCAATTTTCAAATTTATTGCTCAAATACACAGAAAAAATAATGTAAATTTGGAAGCTGTAATTTTGGAAGGTTGAATATCACCTCTTTTATGATGTAGTTTTACCTCAATTTAGACTGAAAAAGAGACATTACACCAGAAAAGTGGTAAAATTACACATTTCCAGAGGTAAAATTAAACCTTTTTTCTGACATAAAGGATGTACCCCTTCCCAGATGTAATATTACCATGATTTTTTTTCTGTGTATATTATCCTGTACCTATTCAGACTGCAGTCCCGATTTCCCCCAGTTGGCGGTAGTGACTTAAAGATAGTTTGTAAAATATGTTTTATAAAAAAAACAGGAAATTCTAAACTTGTCAAAAACCTTACATTTAATGGTTTCATTCTATCTGTTTTGGTTTTTAGTTTTTTTTTATAGTTTCAATGAAATATTTTAGCTTTTGTAGTCATTTCATATAAAAATATAAAAGAAATATATTAATAAGAATTGTATGATTATCAACATGAAATAATTTGAATCACATTGGATTAGAAATTAAGGTTCATTAAAAATCCGAAGCATAACAAAGAACAAAAAACAACAATTTTTAATATTTTTAAACTTACTATAAACTGCTGTTCTTGTTCAGATTGAAGTAAAGATTATCACCAATAAACAGTATTGAGCTAATTCTATGATTGTAAGCTTGAAAAACATAACAAATTTAATGAACACATAGATTTTTTGACTGTTTAAAAAATTTCGAGGGATCCCGGGAGTTCCCGGGATTTGAAAAATATTTTTCCCGTTTCCCGGGAAATTCAAAACCCGGGAAAATCGGACGCTATATTTATGATATATTTTTTTAGAATTTTTGTTAATTTTCAATGTTAAGTACCGCAAATAAAAATAAAAAATATTAAAACATTAAGTTTTTTTTGCGTCTTTTTTAATTTTTGGTCAAAATCAATGATTTTTGAAAACTAATAATTGTAAAACAACTGAACCAGTTAATACACCTTTTTCATTGGAATGTTAAAACCTTAAACTGTAATTTGAACTTTTATTTTTTTGGCATTATGTTTCTTTGAATATTTCAAGATCTGTCTTTTGCATATTTTTAATCATTATTGTTTTCAATTGTTTTTAATTTTATAAACTAAATTATTTTTCAGAGTTTTATTCAAAAAAATCCGAAAAACTTAAAGGACCTTTCAAAACAAACTGTAGAGTTCACCTATTTCAATTTGAATTCGAAATTTTGATAAAGTGCTTGAGTTTCGAAGTAATTTACTTTTAAACATCAAAAATGATGTCAATTGCTGTCCATTTGGAATTTTTCAGAATATTTGTACCAATTTTATTTGCTTTGCAGAAAAAGCAAAAAATATGAATAACACATTTTTCAGTTTAACCTACTGCTCGTATAAAAGTAAATTTTCGACCCAATTTTCAATTTCATAAAATAAAACTTATTTGAAGAATATCCCCTTCAAAAATTGAAAAATAAATTTTGCTAACAATTAAAATGTTCAATCACAAATTTGGAAAATCTTTTTTCAAATACTGAATTACATTTTAAAAGATGAAATTTTTTTCAAAAACTAAATATTTTTATCACATTTTGGACATTTTGCAAATTCGTGATTTTAGCATGACTGTTATGACGCGAATCGCATTTTGTTATACCTTTAAAACTTTGAAGATAAGGCTAGAAATTTAGATTAATGTATTTTTATTGATATTTTTGGTGAAATAAATATTTCGGAAGCATTTTACAGAAACTTATATTCAATCTTTAATTTTGAAAAGGTTTTTTTTAAATATTATAATTGAGTAGAAAAGAAAGCTACATAACAATTTAATTTTTCTACAATGAAAACTTGTTCCATAGTTGCTGGGGATCATCCATAAACCACGTGGAACCTTTAGGGGTGGGGGAGTAGGGCGATTGTCCACGCTCCATACAAAGCAGTTTTTTGTATGGACAATTGTCCACGAAGGGGGGGGGGGGGGTTGAGATTTTCAAAAAAAGTGTCCACGTGGTTTATGGATGGTCCCCTGAGGTACTTCACAATAAAAAATGTTTCATTTTAAAATATATACATTTTTCAATTCAAAATTCACTCAAAATAATATTTTTTTAGAATTCAGATTTTTTTATAAGTTTTAGATGACAAAAACTGTCATCTGTCAAGCTATGGCACATGGTGGTCAATATAAATTTGACAGTGTTGCCAATTTAAAAAAAAATCTTTGTTTTTGAAAACTCTGAGACAAAAGTCAAACTTTTCAACTCTATTTTTAAATTTTTAAATTTTAAATGAAAAATCAAAAATTAAAAATCAAAAATCAAATTTGCGATCGAAAAGAAAGATACAGAAATTTTGATATCGTCACAATTTTCCGATTCTTAAAATATTTTTTTTTTCAAAATTTTCAAATCAACCCTACATTTGACGTGGTAGAAAATTGCTGTTTTTATTTTCAGAGATGTTCAAGCTTGATCATGAATTCATGGCGTTACGAATGGTGCACTCCCGAAATGTCAAAAACACGCAGTGGTACCAGCAATACAAAAAAGTAGGCCACGGCATGACAGCTACATTTTTTTTCTTTTGTTGGTAACATTGCGCGATTTTGACATTTTGGGCGTGCACCATTCCCGAGCATGGGTAAATAACAAGGGAAATGCGTAATAATACCTTTCTCTGGTATCAATACCAAATTTTGCTATTCCTGGACCCTATAAAATTTGTCTTGAGGATTATGCAAAAGCAAAATGTGGTATCATACCAATTTAAGGTATTGTTTTGATATTGCAAAATTGCAGAATTTGTCAATGGTCGAACACCACATATTGGTATTCTTTTGGTATTACAGTGTTTTATCAAATTCCTCTGAAACTATGGGAAAATGTTGACCAATTTTGACAAAATAATTAATTTTGCGCTAAAATTATGTCTCAAAGCGAATACCTTCATTGAAAACCGGAAATTTCAAACTTGATTTTAAACATTTTTGATATACCCCCTAAAGAAATGACTTGAAATTGTGGAAAATTTTCTAAGTCAGGATGGTACATTTTGGTATTATTTTGGTATTAAAGTGTTTTATCAAATTCGTCTGAAACTATGGGAAAATTTTGACCAATTTTGACAAAATAATTAATTTTGCACTAAAATGATGTCTCAAAGCGAATGCTTTCTTCATTGAAAACCGGAAATTTCGAACTTGATTTTTAACATTTTTGATATACCCCCTACAGAAATGACTTGAAATTGTGGAAAATTTTCTAAGTCAGGATGGCACATAATGGTATTATTTTGGTATTGAAAGGTTTCATCAATTTTCTCTGAAACTATGGGATTTTTTTTTACCAATTTGGACAAGATAATAAATTTTGCGCTAAAATGACTTGAAAAAAAAAACCAAATACTTTGAAAAACGAGTCAATCGAAAGATTATTGAATTTTGGTGAATTTCAATCCAGTTTTATTTTAATAACACTTATTTTTCAATCTTGTTATTTTTCAGAATCTTCAAGAACTTCATGCACAGGCCGTTCATCAATGACAAATGCATTCGGTGTGGTGAAGAATATCACTAAGAACAACATGGAATCATCAGGTGAGTAGATTTGGCTGTTGCATATGGATCATTTCCGTTTTTTCACTAACTGCAACTGCTGCACTAAAAATGGTATGAAAATACCAAATTTTGGTATTACTTGTGCAAATATCAGCGACCAAAATGTGATCTTGATTGCCCAGTAATAGATGGTAAAATACCATCAAATCATACCAAAATCATGTATGTGGAAGACCACAGGAATACCAAAATATGATTTTCCAAGGGCGCGGGAATACCTAAAAATAAAACCATGGCAATACCAAGTTTTGGTATTCAAGCAATGTTCCAAAATCCAGAAGACCTCAACTTGGTATTGAAATGGTTCTATTTTGAGGTATTATTTTACCCTTGGAATAACATGGTTTGGTATTGTTGTGCCCTTCCACATACAATACTTTGGTATGATTTCATGGTATTTTACCATCTATTACTGGGCAAACAAGGGCACATTTTGGTCGCTGTTATTTGCTCAAGTAATACCAAAATTTGGTATTCCCGTGTTATTTACCCCTGCTCGGGTTCGTGACGCCATCTTCGCTTTAAAATCTGGATAAATGTTTCAACTTGTTTTTGAAAATCACGATTTTTTCGAAAAATTAACAACAGTGTCAAATGAATTTTGACCAACTTGTGCCATAGCTTATTTTAATTTTGTTTTTAGATTATTACTTTTTTTTAAGTCCTAATTACCCTTCCTTACCCATCGTTTTAGTTAGTATACTTGACATGTCCAATATAACCGCGTTTGTCGTCTGACATGACAACTGCTGCGGCTATAAGACTTGAATGGTAGCATATTATTTGCATAAAAACTCCCTTCGGAGCACACACTGCTGCTGCTGGGTGAACTGTTGATCCGTGAAGCGATTATTTTGCTCTCTGGCGCGCAAATAAAATAAATGTAAAGCTGAGCTGAAGAAAAAAAAACGCCACACACCAGAACGATTCGAGATTTGTCCCGGCCATAAAGTGTACGGTATGGTAATCAGCTACTAAATTGGGTTTTCATATTGATCAGATTGCGAATCGGGGTTTTCTTAGTTTATGTGTTCGCCTCATTTTGCTTTGTGAAGCTGCGATTTCGAAATCGGATTCCGACTAAGTCGGTGATTGTTTTGTCTATAAATAAAGAAGCGCTCCACCTCGGGACGACCTTGACTCTGCACATTTCTCGTCAGGAATCTCCAGGAAGATCAATCAAACATAAAAACCACGAATCTCCCAAAGGTCGTCCGTGTTTGGTTTGCGGTGCCAGACGACAGCACCACCACCCAGAATGTTTATCTAATCTGTTGGCGGTTAGTCATTTTAGATTCGGTTGTCAGATGGCGGTGTGAAGTCACTAACCACTGTATTCAAAAACTGGGCAAGTCTCCTTCTCTACAGTCGACCCCGGGTCCAGGGCATGTTTATGTTATCTGGGTTGTACTACACGTGGGCGAGACGATGATGTACGAATTTATGGAGTTTTAATTATCTCGTGGTGCGTCGTCGACTTTTGAAGGGAAAAGGGTTGGAGGTTTACCGAAAAATATTCGTGTAAAATGTGTACCAGGAAACTCGCGAGTATTCCCCGTTGAAACAGCTGCTAACAAACATTTACGATGTGTAAAATCGCATCAAATCGCGTCCGGCACAACAAGTACCGTAAAATGGAGTTGTTAGTCTATTTCGATCTATTCAAATGACTTGAAGACAAGATCCCTCCACTGAACAGTATTCTTCCTACCAATCTGCCGCGATGCAGAAGTTTACTTAAGCTTAAAATGCATCAACGGGCAGAAGTATAGTGCAACGCACATGGCCTCAATTTTAGTAATTAGTACTCCACTAAACTGGCCAGTCCATTAAACCTCACCTACTTACCATTAAACTAAACTTCCACCCTTTTCCTTCCGTTCCGTTCCTGTTCTTTCAGATTTGTGGTGGCGCCCAGCTGGTGATAGGAGCGTTCCTGCTATGGACTCACCGGCAGTACTCCGGCCTGGTGAACAACCAATTTTGGGAACCCTTTGGATTGATTATAGCGCTCGGCTTGGTGTCCCAGCTGCTCTGCTATCTGGGGTGGACTTCGACGAGCAAGAAGCATCGATGCTACCTGGGGACGGTGAGTATTTTATGAATTATCATTCCAAATTTGACGATCACAAACTCATCTTAAGTGGTGACTCAACCGTTGTGTTGTTATTAGCACGTCTGTCTCAAATCACACCCAAAATACCTCGACTAATCGAATTTTACGAAGTTGACTTTTCTGATAATACCCAATTAACTCGTCACTAATTTATCGCTCAACAGTTCTGCGCCTTCCTGGTGGCCCTAATCGTGGTTCAATTTCTGATCAGCGGATGGGCCGTAGCCGCGAAGCACCAGCTCATCACTCCGGCCGAACTGGCCATCGAGTCCAGCTTTCACCAGTTCATCTCGACGGATGGGGCCAGCACGGACAAGACGCACATCTGGAACCGGTTGCAGCGAGATGTGAGATTTTTGGCGGGATTTTAGAAAGGATGATTTTCTTAATTTCGATTGTCAATTTTTAGTACCAATGCTGCGGCTACAGTAGTATACACGACTACAGCAACAGGAAAAGGGACATTCCAACGTCCTGCTTCGACTCGATTAACAACAAGCTGTACAACGTCGGTTGTATGCACTTGCTGGTCAAAGGCATGGAAGCCAACATGATTCGGGTGGCAATCGTGGCCATCGTGGCTGCCCTAATACAGGTTAGTACTCCGACGAACGCATCGATTGATTGCTTACTTATTGTGACACTTGGTGTGACCGTTTGGCTAATTGGGCCAGCTTGAAATCTGGATTGTTTGAAATAACTGGCGGGGAAAAATCTGGCCTCGCGCAAGCTAATTAGAGGCATTAATCATCAAGGTGTAGGGGAGGTTGGGGAACTTCATGAATCAAATGTGTTGAAACGAGAAGCGCGCACGTGCGTTGTTCTTGCCTGTAGGACAAAGTGTTGGACTCTTTGTTGTGACAAACTATTAGCGACATGTCTGATGAGAAGTTGCTTGCCGAGCGGAGCCGAGCGGGTAAGATTAATGAACATCCGTTGTACGGTGATGGGTTGAAAATTTTAGCAGACCCCAATCTCTCACGGCTTGAGGCTGGGGGCATAGTGGGAAAATTATCGTTACAATGGTCAATTTCATTTTTTTGCAAATGAAATCAACGAGATTTGGAATAACTTTTTTTTAGTCCTTCATAACAATATTTAATCTATCATGTTTAATATAGGTGTTGATTTACAAGAAAGCAACAAACATATTTTAGAAAATAAATAAATTGTTCATCGAAAATTGGAGAATCTTCACCAAAATAGCCTTTTTGAGCATGCAGGCTTTGAGAGGAAAAAAATACACATAAAAAAGTCGTATTTTGAATGGTTGAAATTTTGGTTGGTTGAATATTTCCCTTCTGTAAGTCATTTCACCCTAAAAAATATGTAAAAATGTTAAATTCAACAACAACTGATGCAAATTTAACTTTGACACAAAATCTGACACCATTCCCAGATGTAATATTACACTCAACCCCGGTGATTGGTCACTTTTTCGTTTGACACTTTTTTAGTGTGTAACCCGTTGGCTGGCCAAAGTCAAACTAAAAAGTGACGAACTGTCACTTTTTGCACGGCGCTTACGAACACTATCAAAACAAACATTTGGTAGTCTGTGTGAACTTTGTGTAAAAGGGGTGTCAAACTAAAAAGTGACCCCGTTCGTTTGACAACAGTTTTGTTCTGTGTGGCTCAAATTTGGCATGGAAGTTCCTTGGTCAAAATAACTAAACCCGTATTTTTTGTTTTGTGATTAGGGTGGTCATTAGGGTGGGTACGGATTTTGAAAAGTTCTCAGATCAAGTTCTGGTGTGGTTCCCCTTTTAGGTAGCTGTTTGACACGTGGCGTCGCGGTTTTCATCAAGCATTCATAGCATGCTAAGGAAAATTTGATGCTTTTCTGGGGAAAACCGTTGGTTCCGAAAACCCCGGATGTATTGCCGTTGAGCTCGATGGGGTTGAACGAATCGACCTGGTCACTTAGGAAAAGTTGTTCTCCAGACGAATCCGCTCATTTCTGGCCATCCTAGAAGTTTCTACATGTTTTCCCCAGGCCTGTAGGAGCGAATGAACGAAAATTCAAAATTTCCCATAGTAATTTCCATGTAAACTTGAACCCGCTTGAGACAAGCCAGTTTTCAACCAAATGAGCTGAAATTTGGCGTGAGAGTCCCTTTGGGTATCCCCTAAAAGGGGAACCACACCAGAACTTAATCTGAGAACTTTTCAAAATCCGTACCCACCCTAGTGGTCATAGACAAGTTGTTCATTAAGTGGTCCAAAAATAGAAAAAAATTTCAATGTGTTTTATTTTTTTCGAGAATCGTCGAAAACGCGCATTGCACCGTTTTCAAATTATAAACATACTAAGGTGAAACTTTTCACGAATGAAAGGCATCCAGTATTTTTTTAAAGAGCTGAGAAAATTTCCTACAATTTTGACTTTGTTGATCGGACTGCTGCTCTTAAAGTTGAAATTTTGTAAAAAAATGAAAGTTGCCCCTGGCCGTGAAATTTGGTAAATACCGTGAAATTCCGCAAAATTTCAAATACCGTAAAACGGGGTGACTTTGATAGCCGGGGTGACTTTGATAGGTTTGCGATTTTTCCGCAAAATGAAGAGTACAATTAAAATACGTAAGGAATAGATTAGAAACATACTGACCGTGGTAGAGAAGTGTTCAAAGTACCTCAAGAAGAACTTTTCATAAAATTTTGACAAGTTTAAAAAAGTTAGTTAACTATAGTTAAAAAAATGTTGATGAATGTCATTATTTTCAACTTCTTAAAGTGTCATGATTTTCTCAATGAACATGATTTTTAATCGGAAAACGGAATGCATTTTCGGATTCTTTGGACAATTTTCCACTAAGAGAAGGTTAAAAAAGTTTGTAAATAATAAATAATATGTGTTTTTGAAACACAATTAAAAAAAATCTCACAATTTATAGGCAATTTCAGTTGAACAAATTTCATCTAAAATGTGAAAACTTGTGATTCGTGCTTCGAATTCAGTATAAAATGCAATATAAATCGATAATTTTATAAACAAAACTAGTTTTAACAAATTTCAGACAAAATTCCGACTTTTTAACAATTTTACCTGAAATTTATATGTATTTTGCTTAAAAGCTTATACACTTAGTTAACTAAATCTAAACATTGTTTTTTTTCTTCTTAAAAACTATATCAGCTACTTAAGTGATGGTACATTTAACGTACAAATAAAGTTTTAAAATCTTAAATATGATTTTAACAAGAAAATTTATGACTATCAAAGTCACCCCGGAATTAAAACTAAGAATTTTTATCGTAACTATTTTTCTAAACATTATTTAAAAAACTTTTTTTCCGAAATAGTGCATGGACCTTGTGTGGTCTACCCCAGTACATGTTTTAAAAATAATAATCTTGAGAAAAACCTTACCTGTTGGAAAATATTCTAAAAACAAATTGAAATCCTATCAAAGTCACCCCGGTTTACGGTAATTAATTGATAAATCGCTTCTTAGTACATTTAAGCTTTAATTTGTAATTTAAATAATCCACGAAATTTTGAACAAACATTTTGGAAGCAGTTTCTGGATTAAAAAATCGTGAATATCAGATTTAAATTCTACGAAACACAAAAAAATTATTCTGCATTACCAGTAAAATTTCTTCATTCCACAAAATTCCAAAAAAGATTATTTAATTATTATTTATTTAATTATTTATTATTTAATTATTATTTAAGAACAATGTTCCATACTACAATAAGGCCGTTGCAAATATTTTTGAAGTTTATGTCCCTCGACTCTGGTTGGGGTGGAGGGCGCAAAAAAATTGAAATTACAAGCCATGGTCTTAACATTTGAATAAAAAAAAGTGTTTAAAAATGCATTTTACACCTCCCCAGTTGTTTTGCTATCATTAGTGTTCAAAATATGAAAGTATCAAAGAGATTTTTTTTTCGCCGAAAAAAAAAAACTTTTTTCGGTGCTGTACATTAAATTTTTACAAAAAATGTAAATATTTTTGATCAATCCCAGACATGCTAAATATGATTTTTAATGCAGGAAAATGACTTTCTAATTGTTTTCATTTGGTTTGAATTTTATTGCCTTTGCAATTTTGAAGTTTTTTGAAAAAATATTGTTTTGCCCCCCTGATTTTTCGGACCGATTTTGAAGGGGGGGGGCGACATAAACTTTGAAAAATATTTGCAACGGCCTAAAAGAAAACACAAAACACTTTGTGCTTTTTTTTCAAATCTATGTAAAATTTATTAAAATAAAAATGAACAATTAGCATTTTATGCGAGAAAAATAAGAAAAAATATTCGAATATTTTGATTTTAAATAATGTTTTTTTTTGCGATAGGTTTACAAAACATGTTAAAATCAAATTTGCCTAGTAAATTTGCAATGTTACATAATTTTCTTCAATAATCAATAAATAAAAAAACTGCTTTTAATGAATTTTTGCCTAAACTTTATCAAAACTACTCAAATTTTCCTATTCCTGAATATTGGAAAACAATCAAAATTTCATTACACTTTTTTTACTGATACTACTTTTGTTGAGTATTGCGTTCAGGTTCATCACACATCCATCTTTTGGAGATATTTTAGCAATTTAAATTTCCGAAATCTCAATAATACTAAAATTGTTGAATCATAATTTCAACTGACCGTCATTTTTCATAATTTCTCAAAACTAATCCAAAAATACAACTAATACAATTTTTTTCCATAAATAACAAATTTCGATGGTTTTGTTCGAACGCGAATCAGTTCAATACGGAGCCTCGGATGGAGGTGCTCTTTGTTGCGTTGGGTTCGTATAAGCCCAAGGAAGGTTTATACGCTAACTAACTGACACTTTGGCCACTCTGGAACCGATTCCGGAGCATCGGCCAATTGTATGGAAAAGTTACGTAAAAGCAATTTTTATCGCAGGAGGCTGAATAAGCAAAAAAACAAAAACGTCAACAAAAGCAAAAAGGCAGAACAAAGTTTGTCGGGTTAGGCTTGTTTTCCATAAATAATTTGTGCCAGGCAGTTTTATTTTGTATCTTAATCTACTGCTACCATTTAAAACCACTTTTCTGTACATTTTTATATTATTTTGTGGAATTTTGTGAATCAGAAGAACAACCGAATCGATGTTCCGAGATTGTGTATCTTTGAAGCGCAGTAATTATGTTGGAGGAAGATTATTCAATATTATTTGGCATGTGCCGTTCATAGTAATTGATAATTCGTCGCTAATATTTCAAAAAGCGTCATAAACGTAGGTTTTGCGTGAGACATAGCGCTTATTCAAATTCTAGCGACGAATTTACCCAATCTCGATTTCTACCCTCTTTTTAAGATTTGTTTACTTCGAATACCTCAAAAGCTCGACACCACCGACAAAATAAATTATAGATCGATTACAATACTTGCCACTTCTTGGTATCATTTTGCGAACAGTAAATTGGTTCCACTTTGACAGTTCTAAATTGAGGCCGCTTTGCGAACCACTATTCTGCACCCAGGTTTTACCGTGTTTTGTGCTTTGCATGCCTCGAAAATTAGATTTTATTTGCCGTGAAAAATCACTAGCCTACTGTTAGTCAAAATTTTAAATTCAGTTTTAAGACTTGAAAAGGGTCTCAAATTGAATGTTCGGACCATTTCAAATGTTAAAATTGATTTGAATGTTTGTTTATGTTTTTAAGTGCCTCCATGAAAAATTTGGGATAGAAAAGTAGTTTTAGGGGTTATTTAAAAGAAATGAATTAAATTTTGAATGCAAAACATTTGCTAAATACACAAATTTGTAAGAAAGTTAACGATTATGATAATGTTTGTATCGATGTTTAGTAACTCTTTTTAGATAAACATATTATATAAAATTGATCAAAAATCATACCTATCGACGAAAAAATTCACGAAAAACACACCGTGAGTCTTGAGGTTTGAGTTTTCAAGAATTTTTTACGAAAAACTTATTTAGCGGCGTTGTACATCAAAATTTTACAAAAAATAAAAAAAACTGACCTGATCATACCAAAAGTAACTACCGATTAACGCAAGATTTTTTTTCTTTTTCTTCCTTATTTTTCGGGCCAATTTTGAAGGGGGGAAGGACGACTTAAAATTTTAAAAATAGACTGTACTGATGTTTCCGATTCATTTCAAGAATCGATTGTTTACGGATAGTCAATTATACTATAATTATTTTCCCTATTCGAAACAAAAAGGCGATCTTTAATTGTGCCCACTGTGCACGCCCGCCATGTGACTTAATCACGCGAGGGAGAAGTTCAACTCTCAAGCGCACAACCTGGTCCGCCGGGTGTCATCTGCCACAACACTCTTGAATGGGTTCGTGCACGAGATTTCAAAATAATGAATCGCGAGGTATTATTTATTTTTATCTTTCAAATATTTCTACTACGCGCCACCGTGAGTGAGCGTGCAGGCAGGCAGCATCTGTTTTTGTTGAGATGCCACTTCTCAATGAAACGGTTTGTTTTGGCCGAGGACGACGACGACGACGACAATATTCACAAAACCAAGCGCGTTGACGGAACGAATGTTGGACAGTTGTAGTGGCCATTAACAGTAGCATTAGGACATGCTTGCAGCATGTTGGCACCTTCTTGTGTTTTTTTTTAAATTTACTTTTTTTATAAATTTAAAATTATAACTTTATTTTAAAATCTAATGGGTAACTGTTTTAATTTCAATTTGAGCCTTCAAAAGTTTACCAACTTTCACAAATTTAGAATAAGTTCAACAATTAAAACTATCCCTGAAACATGATTCAACCCGAACTCATCAACTGAAATCGACTTAAAAGTTAAGTGCAGGCCGGCTTTGCTGATGCCGTAAGATTTACAGGAAAATCCCTGACAGATTTTTCTCATTCTTCTCAGTCGCGCATAATTTATGCACGTTTCATAGACGACGGTCGTCAGCATCGGTGGTGACACTGATCCCGCTGACTCTCTCAAGGGTGGTAATGAAAAGTTTTCCCTCCCACACAAACACACAAGTAGCAGCCGTAGCAGCATATGTTGCGACCAGTTGAAAAACAATAACCAACGGTGCCGGCGTCCGTCCGACGGTGGGACATGTGTTAACTAGAGAAGTAGGTGAACACGTGCGAAAGTGGGTTAGGGCAGAAGCCTGGTTTAAGGTTTAGTGAAGATTTTGTTTTATTGAATTTTGCTCTTTTGTTTTATGCTTTGTCATAAAAAAATACGTTATGCAAGGGTGAATTTCACTTATTGGCTTGCCTATGCTTAAAATGTTGATGGTTGAAAATTAGGGCACATAAAATATGCATTTGTCGTAAGACGATCGTTAATCATCTAAAATTGACACGGCTTCCCAACATGATTTGAACAACCTGTGCGATGATTACTTCGCATGTTAAATTGCCTAGTGATTCATCTTCTTATATTGATATGATTATTTGTTTCTAGAATATTTTTTGTATTTTTTTTTTATTTTAGGCTGGTACAAACATTTTTAAAAGTTTTTGTCTAAAAAAAATATTTTTTCAAAGACTTCGAAATTCGAAATTCGACCTCGGTCAGAGCCGAGGGACAAAAACTTTGAAAAATATTTACATCGGTCTTATTATCTTTTTAAGCAGTCGTTTTTCTAAAAAATTTAAGTATTTCAGCAACCATTTCTGATCCTGTCCCCAGTTTAAAAAAAGCAAAGAATATTTTCAAACCGAATAGAAAAAAAAAATTTAACCTGAGCACCTAGATTTCTGTAACAGACATTTTAGTATCGTCAAAACTACGGAAACTATCGATATGATTTTTTTTATTCATCCCCTAAACTGCCGCTCCAATCTAGTCCGTCCCATATGTAAAAAGTGAGTGCTTAGATATCGCCGTGAGAAGCTCAAAAAATGTTTCACCTTTTTTACATTTCTAATCACCAATTTTTACAAACTTTTTTCTACAATTATTTCAATATTGGTTCAAAAAGTACCCCTATCCAAAAATTTACTCAAAAAAGTAAAAATTTATTGTTTAATTTGGTAAATTTTCGTGCTGGGACTGACCTGACTTTATTTATCCATAAATAAAGGCAAGTCTGTCAGGTTATCAAGGTAGGCTTAAATATTTACAACAGAAATTTGCCTGTCATTTGTTGGTTTGTTTTGGTAATTTTCCAAATTGTTTTTATCAATGATCTAAAATTTTGTTTGTTTCAGGTTAATTTAATTTGGCGGATGATTCTATAAAATTTACCAGCTACGAGTATTTAACCAGCAATGTTGTATTATTTCTATTTCTTTTGCTGCAGAACAAATAGATATTCACATTTGATTGCATGTATCAACATCCGGACCCTTAAATCGAGTAATCCAGAATCGTTTAACGGAAGGGGATCCTAAATCTAAAACCAGACCATTGCTATTCATACAAGAAGGAATAGTACTTATTTTAATGAATATTAGCTCAATGGTAGGTTGTTTATTTTATTACCGTTGTCATCCTATGCATGAGGAAAAAATGCAGAATAGGGTTTCGACTATTACGCTTCCAAATTTAAAATATACCGTCAATTTGAACAATTTTATGTGTTTTCAAGTTCTGCGAGTACTTAGGTTCATAGTCTGTGTAAATATAGTAATTACACATTTTTTTCTAATGATTTGTGAGACATTTCTATACAAGGAACTGACTTGCCTTTATTTTGCATATGGGACAGCACCAAAGTGATTTTTATTTTGGAATGTTTAGAACAAACATACATTTTTTATTAAATAGGGTTAAAGTAGATTTTCAAACAAAACAAATACTGGATTTATCTCAAAATCGACAAAAATACATATGGGACGGACTTGCTTTGAGCGGCAGTAAATTACTGTCTTGAAAGTTATTTCAATTCAATTCGGTTTTATCTGTGAATAATCAATTTACAATGAGTTCAAACACAACAGAGTTTTGGTGTTCCTTTCAGCTGTGATTTACATAGTAATTCAATCGAAAAATTATTACTTATAACTATGGAATAGACAAGAGTAAGAAAAAGTTTCCAAAAAACTTACAGAAAGTGCAATGGGAAAAGGATAGATAGAGAGAAAGCTTAAAACTAGATCACAGACAAAAATAATATCAATTATAGATGTGCTTATAGATGTGCTTGATCTGGCTCCCCGAGGGCCAGAAATTGCTCCGCCTTTTTACGGCAGCTCCGAAACCGCGTCATCATCTCCCCCGCGAGAGCATAGAACTCCGGCAGGGTAAAGAGATCTTCCCCGAGAGATCTTGCTGGGCCACATCGCCGCTACCGGCAGCGACCACGCTGGCAAACGAACGCCCCCATCCAGGAGGGATCGCTGGGTTGTCCGCTGGAACCGTACGCTGCCCAACTGCAGGAACGGCTGCGCTCGTAATTCGCTGAGGAGAGTGGGACGCTGCTGCTTTCTTCTTCTTTTCCTGCTCCTCGAGGTAAGCCTTGCGCGCGACGCATCCGCGGTAGTTACCGGTATGGTTGCCGTCACAGTTCGCGCACTTTACGCGCGGCTTGGTTTGTTCTGCGTTTTCCCTCAAGTCCGCCTTTCGTGGCAGTGCGCACGCCTCCGAGAGGTGTGACTCACCGCACTTCACGCAGCGGTGCCGGAGGTTGCAGTTCCGCGAGCCGTGGCCGAATTTCTGGCAACGGTGGCATTGCGCTACGTCTGTCGGGTTCTTGGTGTAAAACCGCCAGTTTACCCAAAACCGGCCAGTGTCTTAGTCCGCCGCAGATCTTGGATCTTGACGGTGCCGCGGTCGAAGTACAACAGGTACAGGGTGTGTGTACCTGTGACTGTTGTCTTTCGCGAGAGCACTTTTATCTCCCGTGGCTTTATTCCGGCGTTCGAGAGGTGTCGCTTCAGGTCGGCGATCGGACGGTCTTGGTAACCCTGCAAGACGACCTTAACAGGGGGCTTCTCTGGGTCGTATGTGTAGAAGTTGAAGTTGCTACGCTTCAGTTCTTCAAGCACCAGGTCGAAATCTTTTCTGTTCAGTGTGATCACTTGCACTGCCGACTTACCGATTTTCAGACAATATCCGAGGCCTTCCAGCAACTCGTCAACATCGTCCGCCAACGTGTCCAAAACAAAAATTGGAGGTGGTCTTCGTTCCGTTGGAGAATTGTTCTTTTTTGACGTCGGCACTTTTTCCGTGCACGACCATCATCGTCGTCGTCGTCGTCGGTAGTGCTGCTACCGTCGGTGTTGTTGTTTTCTTCGTCGTCGCTCAGCATCTGGAACTCGTTCCTGATGGGGATGTTGGCGGATGTTGATGTGCCAATGGTCGTGGCACCGGAAGTACCGGAACGGGTTCGCACTGGTGATCTCGGAACATACCCGGGATGTAGTAACTTTTTGTCGATTCCATCTGCGCTCACGCTCCCCTGCGCGATGGCGGCCGACACGGTGTTGGTTTGTTTACCTTTTTGCACACGGCCAGTAGACGAACTTCGCGGGTTTTTCGAGGCCGCACTCGAACTGCCACGGCCACGGCCGGCCTTTGGCATGCTGCAGGAGCAAACTCGCGGCTAATCACGGTAAACTACGGCGAAAAAAATCGTAAAAACGATGGAGCACTGAGCACTTGACTGCTGCTTGCTCTCGTGCGTACACGGAGGAGTTAAAAGTTATTTAAAACATTTTGACTATTTTTACAGTCACATTTTTCCAGGATTGGGTCTGTCAGTTTGACAAATTTGGAATAAAAAGACAACAACTTCCTTGGTTGCTGTGCACCCTTAATGCTAATATATTTCACATTTTGCATTTTTGTTATCCCCTGAAACGTATAAAAACTGAAATGAATAAAAACTGTTTTGACCAAATCGGCTCAAAATTCTTGTGAATAAGTCTCGCTAACCCTCTACTGCCGAAATTTTTTTCGAAATTTTTTATTTTTCCCGTGTTTAGGAGGCCATTTTTAGCAACTTTTGTTCTACGAAAAACTTTATTGCTCTTGTTTTATGTTTTTCTTGTTTTTTTTTAGTATATTAATTTGCATTTATCTTGTTTAGTTTATGTTTGTTTTTTGTAGTGTTTGGCCTAATCTACCACGAAATATAATTAAATTTTGCCTATCTATTTTTTACGTACTTTTTCAATTTTTTGCCTGTTTTTCACATTTTCTGCTATAGAATTACACCATTATTATTTAAATTGTAAAAAAATGCGTAGAGGCATAGTCTGGGACACTACAAAAATTACTGCATACTTCTTTTTAATTAAAATATTGGAAATGTTAGTAACAAACACAGCCAAAGTTGACCCCTAAAAAATGATATTTTTTAAAAACATTGGCAAAGTCTCATAAAACAACTAAAACTTCCAACCCATAAATTTTCTAAAATTTCAAGAGTTATTCTTTCCAATGCTGGTTGACTGATTGAAAATGGATTTTTGGCGATTTTTCAGATCGAAGTCCGTCTAAAGGCGGGGTTAGGTTGTAGAGGGTAAAACTGGTTCCGTATGCATGACGAAGACCGATTTCCAAAATGTTTCTTTTTAAGAAAAAGGGATATATATTTTTTTGTTTTATTTTATATAAAATATCGTTAGTTTTTGATCATGTTTTCTTAAGCGAAATTTACAAAGTTTGACAGTTCGCTTTGCGCATGGCAAAACTTTGAGCTAAAATTTGTTTTCTTCTCAGTTTAAACATGACTGTCTTCATGAAACTTTAAGGAGTATTTAAAAATCATCATTTTGGTGGATTTAATAAATTTTCAGCAATTTGAAGTTATGCGATTTTTACATGTAACCCCTTAAGAGTAAAAATATTTTCTTAATTATATTGATATTTTGCATTTTTCCGTAGTTGTATAAGTTGTCAGCTTTTTCGAGATTATTTTAAAACGGCGAGGCCGTTGCAAATATTTTTTGAAGCTTATTTTTTCAACGCTGAACAACGTCGAGGGGGCAGACTTGTAAAAAGTATAAACATTGAAATTACAATCCATGGTTTCAATATTTGAATGGAAAAGTGTTTTAAAATGAATTTTACAGTTGTTTTGCAATCACTAGTTTTCAAAATATCCAAGTATTCAATAGTATCTAAGTATTTTAGGATGTTTTTAGTTGAGTAGACTTTTAATTTTATCAAAATCAAGAGCTAAAACCTATTTTGTAATACTTCATGCATATTTTGTTTGCAATATGAATTTAAATTCAAACCAAACAAAATAAAATCATGCAAAACTATCACTCGAATGATAATTTCTCTAAACTGAGACTTATTTTTGTTTATCCGAAATTAATTAATTGGGTCTTAATTTCTTTTAAATGATCAATGAA
The DNA here is from genome assembly GCF_015732765.1 of Culex quinquefasciatus. Classification (NCBI taxonomy): domain Eukaryota; kingdom Metazoa; phylum Arthropoda; class Insecta; order Diptera; family Culicidae; genus Culex; species Culex quinquefasciatus. The sequence continues at coordinate 178,544,502 of NC_051863.1, forward strand.
TTTTTTTTTACAAGCTCAAAAGTCGCTGATTTTTAAGTTAAATTTTCATTTTTCAAATTTACTGAATTTTCTCGTAAATTAGGGTAGGGGATCTATACCCTTTCTCAGCCTATTTCTATTATCGGCCTATCAGCACTTTGATCAGGAATAACGGCTTAAATAAAGTGTTTTTGACTGTTACAAAGTAATAAATAGCTCAAATTAAAGTGAGCAAACAACTCTTCATTGTTGATACATCTGAAAATTTGGATTTAATAGCGGAAAACGGCAAAAGTGAGCAAGCATGTTTCTATCAGAATTTTTACAAAATAAGCAGTTTAAATAGTAAAAATCAGCAAACCGGGTGGAGTAAGGAGCGAGTGCGTAACCTGCCAATTATATGAACCAGTTTTAAAATATATGTTTAAACAATGGAAAAAATTGTATCTTGCAATGGATTTTCTACTCAATATACTTTAGTACTTTACCGGAATAGTTAAAATTAGAATCAAAAGTCTCAAAGTTTGGTGAGATGCTTTATAGGGTTCAGCAAGCTTAAAATAAGATTTGTGTGGTCATTAAAAATCTTCAGAAATGGTTATTTTCAATATTGTTTTGAATTGCAAAACTGCTTTGATATTTAATGAAACGTTTCTCTAAGAAAGAAAAGTTGAAATTGCATCCAACTAACTACACGTGCCTACAAGTATACAGTACACGAAACATTTCATGAACCAAAAGCTTCTCCAAGCTCGTTTTAGTATCTCTCTCTCTTATTGCTCCCAAAGCTCCTCTAATACCAGTTCTCGCACGATTTTTTTGTTATTTCTCCTCTCCAGAGTCTTGGCATTTTCTGCGTCATCCAGCTGGTAATGCTGCTGAAGAAACCGAAAATGCAGCTGCCCAACGGGGACAGCCGGCTTCATTCGATGCGAAAAATGCGACCCCGGGAGATGGTCCCGCTGTCCACCACAGCCACCTCCAGCAGCAGCGGCATAATTCTGCCCACGACGGCAAGCTCCACGATGGCCACGGCACCGATGGGCACCTTTGGCCACAGCAGTACAAGTGGCACCATGGCGAAGCCGCCGATCGCGCAGAAACCGGTCGTGCCCAAAATTGAACATCCCATCATCAAACATTGAGCATTTCGTTTTAGGATTTTAGGTTACTTTTTTAAAAGCTGCATTTTTTCGATCTTCATTCAAATTCACACGTGGTTAGATTTTAAGTCAAGAGTATGTATCGGTTCAAATTGACTCCAAAATGCTCCTTATTGTAGCGCGTTAGCAGCACAAGCAAGCCATTTCGTCCAATAACATGTTATTACCTTGTAAGAAACGAAGTACTTATCATCGTGTAGGATATTCGTAGTATTTAGCGCCCTTTTAGGTAGCTTGTAAGGTCCAACGATTTGGACGCGTTAAATATCTGACAAATTTTTCTGCAACTACTGTATATCTGCCAACTTTCGCGATAATTTACTGATAAGTTGGGTTTCGAACACTTCCACAAACGAAATACCCCGCGCAACGGAAAACAGTTATGGATCAGGAATTATTTTTAAAATAAAGAAATCAATAAATTGGAACCGCAATTGCAGTCATTTCCTTATCCGAAAGTGTCATTTTAGGGTTGAGAAGAAGCTAATTTCATTCCCCTGTCAGACGTTCAAGGCGACGGTCGTGTGCTCTCTCGGGCGTTTTGTTGGAGCGTTTTTTCGGCGATTTTGGCGAAGTGACGACCTGGACCGGGTGATTTCGCGACGGAAGTACCTCGGTTTGGCCAGCAAGGCAACGGTTCCGTGGTAGGAGCAGCAGCGGAGTGATTGCCGTGGGCCCGAAGTGCAGGAGGAAAGCGGCGGCAGTCGCAGCAAGCAGCGGAAAAGGGCGAAGTTTGACTGACGGAGGCGGTCAGCGGACGTAGTCGGTTCCGGAGAGTCGACAGCTGTCGGCGGTTCGGTCTTCGACCAGGCCCGGTCGGAGACAAGCTGCGTTGTTCGTGTGTGGCTGGCAGCAGGCAGCACAACAACAAAACAGAAGCGCGCGAAAACGACGCTTCCCGCGCATCCCGCTGCGGGCGGCAGCCAGTGCGGCCAGTTCGGCGGTGAGTGTGTTTGGCGAGTTTTTTTTTTTTTTGCGCTTAGTTTTTTTTTCTCTTAGTTTTTTTTTTCTCTCTCAGTTTTTTTTTTCTCTGTTAGTTTTTTTCCCCTTTCTTTCTTTTGCATTATTTTAGTTTTATTACTTTTAGTATCAATTAGTTTTCTTCCGTTTTTTCTCAACCATGGATCCGACAGAGACGGACTATGAGGAATCTGAATTCGATTCAACCCTTGAGGGTGACGAGGACGTGGTAATGGAGGACTCTGTTTCGGGAGTTCCTTCAAATACTACCAACAGGGACCACTTCCTGAAGGATAAGGATGCTGATGATAAAGGGGAATCCTCGGACGGGTCTAAGAGGAAGAAGCGAAAGCGTCCTAAAGCAGATCCGAATCCGGTTCCCCCTCAACCACCGATTCCTCCCTTGACTCCAGATCCGATTCCTCCCAATCCAGACCCGACTCCTCCCTTGACTCCAGACCCGATTCCTCCTCCCAATCCAGATCTAATTCCTCTTCCGGTGCCGAATCCGATTCCAAATACCTCCCCGCCCCTGAATCCTCATTCTCACAATCAGATTCCTCGTCCTCGTCAGTATCAAGAGGGATCGCAAACGGAATGGGTGGTCTTCTTCCGGCCCAAACAGAAGCCGTTAAACTTTGTACAGATCACCAAGGATTTGCAGAAGCACTATCCTGGGGTGGTCGAATGTACCAAGCTGAACAAGAGCAAGCTCCGCGTGATCGTGAACTCCGCGGTGCAAGCTAATCAGATCGTAACAGATCTGCGGTTCAGCATTGAGTACCGCGTTTGGATTCCGGCCCACAAAGTCGAAATCGACGGCGTGGTGACCGATGACAATCTGTCGCTTGTCGACCTCTCAAGGGCGGTGGGACGCTTCAAGAACCCCAAACTTCCAGCTGTGGAGGTACTCGAGTGCCGGCAACTGGGCAACGTCACCACCGAGGGTGGCCAGAAGAAGTTCATTCCTTCTGCCTCGTTCCGGGTGACTTTTGCCGGGTCAGCTCTTCCGGACTACATTGAGCTTTACAAGCTTCGGCTTCCAGTTCGATTGTACGTTCCGCGAGTGATGAGCTGCGAAAACTGCCAGCAGTTGGGACACACCAAGACCTACTGCAGCAACAAGAGCAAGTGCTCAAAGTGCGCCGGCCCCCACAAGGACGTGGAATGCCAAAAGCAGGCTGAAAAATGCCTGCTTTGTGGCGGGGAACCGCACAAAACTCGGCAGTGCCCAAAGTACAAGGAGCGCGAGGACAAGATGAAGCGATCCTTGAAGGAACGCTCCAAGAAGTCCTTCGCGGAAATCCTTAGTCAGGTGACCCACCCCAATCGCTTCGCTCCTTTGGCGGACGAAGATTCGGGGGACGAAGATTCCGATGTGGAGGTCCTCTTCCAGAGAGACGAGGAAAGTGACTCTTCCGGGCCAAACCCGAAGCGCAACAAGGCTTCCAAGTCCAGAAAAGCCGCTGGCGGCAAGGGTAAGGAAAGTGACTCGTTGAACTTCGAGGAGGATTTTCCTTTCGGTCCGTCGGGTAAGCCCGCTCCGAAGCCGACACCGAAGCCGGCACCGATTCCTCTCAAGCCGCCGAAGCCCGTTCCCAAGCTGCCAAAGATCCCCCTAAAACCGGTTCCTCAACCAAATCCGATCACCGATGCCTTCAAAGGAGTCCTTACTTTTTCCACAATCGTGGAATGGCTGTGCTCTTTTGTGAGTGAACCGACGCGTTTAATCATAAAGCGGTTTGAGCCTCTCGCTAGACACATCGGGAAACAGCTTGCTAGCACGATGCCCCTCTTGTCGTTCATTTCCTTTGATGGGTAATACACCAAAAACGAAAAACGGCATCTCCTTTCTACAATGGAATTGTAGAAGTTTAACCCCCAAGTTAAACGATTTTCAACAATTCGCATTCGAACGGGACTGTGATGTGTTTGCGCTGAGCGAAACGTTTCTTATCGGAGATGAGACGCCAGCTTTCCGGGGGTACAACATCATCACAGAGAGCAGGGCAGGGCCAAATAGAGGTGGAGGCGTACTGATTGGGGTCAGGAAATGCCACACTTTTAGAAAGGTCACGCTCCCGAAGCTAGGAGGAATCGAAGCAGTCGCAGTACAGGCCAGGATCAGAGGACTGGACATTTGCATTGTGTCCGTCTATGTTCCCCACAGGTGTCGTTAACTCGACAAAAGTTGTGGGGTATGCTTGAGCTGTTGCAGGCACCGCGACTGGTTCTGGGTGACTTTAATCTTCACAGCACCGAGTGGGGAAGTCACAAAACAGACCCTCAAGCATATCTGATTCATGAACTGTGCGACGACTTCCAGATGACCCTCCTAAACAGGGACAAGCAAGTTACGCGGATTGCAACACCACCAACGCCAACCACGTCCGGTACGAAGGCAAGTGCCATCGACTTGTCGCTCTGTTCCAACAGTCTGGCAGTTCTTTGTGACTGGATCGTGCTCCAAGATCCTCGTGGCAGTGATCATTTGCCAATCGCTATTCTGGTTAGCCATGGCCCACAGCAATCGACAACGGTGGAGATGCCTTACGATCTGACGCGAAATATCGACTGGAAACAGTACGCGGAGGCAGTCTCCATTGGAGTTGAGTTGCGAGCTGGGTTGGCACCGCTTGAAGAATATGCGTTTCTGGCTAATTTGATCTATGACAGTGCGTTACAAGCTCAGACAAAACCCGTCCCGGGACCGTACATCCGAACGCGCCCTCCACTTCCCTGGTGGGACAAGGAGTGTACGGATCTCTCGGCGGCCAGGTCTGAAGCTTATGTGGACTTCTGCAAGTGTGGAATCCGAGCGAACTTCCAAAAGTACAGAGCTCTTGATCGCAGGTACAGTAATACTCTGAAGCGGAAGAAGCGAATGTACTGGCGGGAGTTCGTTGAAGGACTACCAGCAGATACGTCCATGAGCACTCTGTGGCGAGTTGCGAGGGCCATGCGTAGAGGTTCCGTTCCGAACGAGAGTGTGGAAAAATCGGACAAGTGGATATTGGATTTCGCCAAGAAGGTGTGCCCGGACTCGGTGCCGACACAACCATCATTCGATGTTGTTGATGGGAGCGATGCTAATCCTCCCTTCTCGATGGTAGAGCTCTCCATAGCACTATTGACGGGCAACAACACTGCTCCTGGTCCGGACAAGATCAAGTTCAGCTTGCTGAAGAATCTTCCGGACGTCGCCAAGCAGCGTCTGTTGAAACTGTTCAACACGTTGGTGGAGCAGAACGTAATTCCACACGAATGGCGACAGGTCCGGGTGGTTGCCATTCAAAAGCCCGGTAAGCCGGCGTCCGACCACAACTCGTATCGTCCAATCAGCTTGCTGTCGTGTCTACGCAAGTTGCTGGAGAAGATGATCCTCGACCGCCTCGAACCATGGATGGAACGAGAGCACTTGCTGTCAGACACGCAGTATGGCTTCCGGAGAGGCAAGGGAACAATCGACTGTCTAGCCTTGCTGGCCACAGGGATCGACATAGCCCGTGGTAAGAAACAGCAAATGGCTTCTGTCTTTCTAGACATCAAGGGTGCATTCGATTCAGTCTCCATCGATGTGTTGGGAGTAAAGCTGCGGCGGAGCGGTCTCAATCCGACGATGTGCAACTTCCTCATCAACCTGTTGTCAGAAAAACACATGCACTTTGTGCAAGGTGATCTGGCAATCACCCGGATAAGTTACATGGGTTTGGCACAAGGTTCACGCCTTAGTCCATCCATGTATAACTTCTACGTCAGCGATATCGATGATTGCTTGACCGGAGACTGCACCCTTATACAGTACGCAGATGACGCAGTGGTTTCAATCGCTGCCAAGAAGGAAGTCGATCTGCTAGAACCCTTGCAAGATACTCTGAACAACTTGGCCCATTGGGCAGTGGGAAAGGGTATTGAATTCTCTCCAGAGAAGACGGAACTGGTCGTTTTTACGAGGAAGCATGAACCGGCACAGCTCAATCTTTCTCTCTCGGGAAAGACTATCGAGCAGTCGGACCACTTCATGTACATGGGTACCATCTTCGATCAAAAGGGAACATGGGGGAAGCACATTAACTACCTGAAGCAAAAGTGCCTGCAAAGAACTAATTTTCTGCGCAGTGTCTCTGGCAACCGGTGGGGTGCTCATCCTTCTGACCTGCTTCGACTGTACAAGACAACGATACTCTCGGTGCTGGAATATGGCAGTTTCTGCTTCCAGTCAGCTGCGAAATCACGCTTGTTGGTTCTCCAGCGGATACAGTACCGATGTCTTCGCATTGTCTTGGGATGCATGCACTCATCTCACAACATGACCCTCGAGGTCTTAGCGGGAGTATTGCCTCTGCGAACTCGTTACTACGAACTGTCTTACCGGTTCCTGATCCGGTGTGATTACAGGAATAAACTGGTAATTGACAACTTTGAAACGTTGCTGAACCTTCACGTTGAGTCTCGGCGCATGCTTCTATATTATGACTTTATGTCATCGTGGGAGTGGAGCCCGAGCACAACGGTACAGCGCACGCCTCCGTTAACCAGCAGCACCCTGATTGGCTTCGACACGTCCATGAAAGCCGATACTCGCGGTATCCCAAACCATCTTCTGCGGGGAGTTGTACCGTCGATCTTCGCATCAAAGTACAACCATGTTCCTCCAAACAACAGATTCTTCACCGATGGCTCCAAGCTCGACGGCTGTACGGGCTTCGGTGTTTATCATGAATCTTATCAGCTGTTCTTTAAGCTGAAGGACCTGAGTTCGGTTTATGTCGCAGAGTTAGCCGCGGTTTACTGCGCACTGCGAATCATCGAGACCATGCCACCTGACCACTACTTCATCTTCACCGATAGCTTTAGCTCTGTTGAGGCTATCCGGACTCTGAAGCCGACCAGGGAGTCTACGTTTTTCCTCACGGAAATACGCAAGACTTTAAACAACCTGGCGGCTCAGTCCTTCAGCATCACGGTGGTATGGGTCCGCGCTCATTGCTCGATTCCGGGTAATGAGAAAGCGGACTTGCTCGCCAAGAAGGGTGCTGAGAGTGGAGACATTTTTGAAAGGCCA
>NC_051863.1:178556668-178639168 GCF_015732765.1 Culex quinquefasciatus
ATATGTGTAGTTGTTGTGCTGGATCAATTCGATTCAAATATTTCTCCTCAATTCAAAACGAATACAAATGTTTTATTTTGTAAAAATTTAATACTTTTTAATATGTACACAAATATTTTAAATTTCCAAAATTGCTTGAACAAAAAGAAACTCTATCAGTATTCTAAAAAAAAAAAAAAATAAAAATCAGTTTAACACGTTGGAAACTACATGACCACGTAAACGCTTATTTGCGACTTGAGTTAGTTTTAGGCGTCTGTAAACAAACTCAGAGCACGAAACCACTTTGCTTATTTTCTGACGGCGCAAACCAGCAAAAGAATCTTCCAAATAGCCCTCGCGCGCGCTTCGCTCAAATCTGCAAACAGACAAGGGGATTCGACCCGCGTGATCGACCTTCCCGCTACTGCTACTGCCCCGGCATTCCCCTTCGGGTGTAAATTAATGGGTGCGAGACTCGCGGATGAGACCAACACCACCAGCAGTGGCCGTAAACGCCTCGGTGACTCACGCTCGATGATCGGCCAAAGCTGTAAAGCTTTGCAGGTATTGTTGTAATCGAACGACAACAACTCGCACACAGTTGTACGTAAGAATTCTAATAAAGATGGTAAAGTATATTAAGTTATTACAAACTAATTTTGGATGGCAGATAAAAAAAATACGTTTCGTTTAATAATAAATAAAAAAAATAACAAATTTTCACTTTATATTGAAAACGATGCCAAAAATATGATATTCTCATTTGAAAAAATCATTCAAATTTAACACAAATTGTGTATCAAATTTGTATAACTTTTCAAATCTGGAGTTTTTTTTAAAGGTCCAATAAACAAAATTTTAATTTTTTGCTTTTTGAGTGTTTTTTAATACTCCTGACTCAAGCCGTTTCACGGCGTGTTTTCTAGAACAAACATTTCAAGAAAAAATAGTCATCATTATTGTCAAATGTGTCTTATAGGAAATTTTCTCAGCTTTCCAATGCTTCTAAGAGCGAAATGTTTCATCGGGAAATTTCTGATACATCTATTTTTTAAGTTTTTTGTTCTAAATTCCTGTATTATTTATTTTAAACTTTGTAATAACTATTCTGGAAACTTGTCAAATGATGTTTTTCATGTGTCATTTACTCATCAAAATGTGCAAAATAAGGCAAAAAACAACTTTGGAGAAGGCTGCAAGTCGCTAAGTATTTTAAAAATTAAGTTTAACCGAGTTTTTGAATATATGAGATTTATTCAGAAATGAAATCATAAAACCGATTAATTAAAAGATAAAAACATAATTTTTGTTTACAAATATCACGTTTATGGTTGGATTTAGCTTGAATTAAGCTGATAAAACCGATTTTTTTATTGCAAGTTTGAGATTAGTTAGGGTATCACTAGATTTTTATGAAAAAAAATCATATTTCCTTAACCAAACATTAATGATTTGCATGGATACAAAATATGTTATATACTCAAAATTGAACTATAAATTACTGTGGCGAGCTTCAGGAGAAAAACTTTTCATGAGTAGGAAATGATTTTTATAATTTTTATTTTGTATGAAATGATCAAGGAATCAGCAATATAAAAGAAGTCTTACCTTATCTTTTTAAAACGTTTTAACTTTGATTTTTGTTTAAATAGTTTGGAAGTTTTTTGTTCTAAATTCCTTTATTTTTTATTGTTTTATTTTGTTTGATTTTTCTGTTAAATAATATTTTATTTTTGTTTAAACCAAAAAATGTATGTGGCAGTGTTTTCAACATTCAGAATTAAAACACACAAATTTTACTCCTTGATTTAAATCCATTTTCAACAGTAATTTTTTTTTTCGTTATTTCATACACATGAGAATATGACTTTTGAACCTTGCAACAGTAATTGGTAGTACATTTTCGATTTTAAATCATATTTTGGATCCATGTTCCCGGTTCATGTATGCTTTAAGTATCATATTTATTCATAAAAATCCATTAATAAACTTAACAATCTCAAACCTGCAAAATCGATTGTATCAGCTCAATAAGAACAGACGCGTGATATTTGTACACAAAAATTGTGTAATTATCTTTTAATTCTTGTAAATAATATTTTTAAGACGGTTTTATGATTTTCATTTTTGAATAAATCCCATGTATTAAAAACTCGGTTAAACTTAATTTTTAAAATGTTTTGCGATTTGCAACCTTCTCCAAAGTTGTTTCTTGCCTTATTTTGCCCATCTTGATGAGTAAATGACACATGAAAAACATGATTTGACAAGTTTTCAGAATAGTTATTATAAAGTTTACAATTAAAAATAAAGGAATTAAGAACAAAAAACATAAAAATTAGATATCTAAGAAATTTCCCGATGAAACATTGCGCTCTTAGAAGCATTGGAAAGCTGGGAAAATTTCATATAAGACACATTAGACAGTAGCGATGACTATTTTTTCTCCTTAAGGTTGCCCAGAAAACACGCCTTGCGTTTCAAAAACACCCAAAAATCAAAAACTGAAAATCTGATTTATTTGACCTTTAAAAAAACTCCAGAAGTGTTGTTGGTGTTGTTTATTTATTTTAGGTGACTTTAACCTTTTTTAAATGAAAATTGCAAATGTTTGATATCGTTTTCGAAATCATATGATTATTTTATTTAACTTATTTTGAAAATGATTTCTTACTAAAGGGGTTAAAACAAAATGTTTTTTTTTTATAATCACGATTAGAGAGCTTTCTTTTATTAGGTAATGCAGAAAATCGGATCTTTGACCCCCTCCCCCTCGTAACAATATTTCCATACAAATTAAAAAAAAACCTGTAAGGAGCGGCCACGATTTGGTGTCTTCGGCAAAGTTGAAGGTATTGATTTTTTCACAAAAAAAAATCTATTTCCCATTTTTTATGTTTTAGAGGTAAAAACAGTGTTTGTCCGTTGATCCACAGAGAATGACGGGCAAAAATTTGCCGATGAATTACACTCAAACCCCGATGATTTAACACCTACTGTTGTCAAACGAATGGGGTCACTTTTTAGTTTGACACCCCTTTTACACGGAGTTCACACGCACTATCATACGTTTGTTTTGATAGTGTGTGTATAGTTTGACTTTGATCAACCAACGCGGTACAAATTAAAAAAGTGTCAAACGAAAAAGTGACCAACCACCGGGGGTTGAGTGTATATTTTTTTTTTTCTAAATGGAAAGTCTATCCAATCATTTTTTTATGAAACAGCTTTTAAATCTAAATTTTTAATGTGAAATCTAATGTTCAATAGAAAAGTTCACTCCATAATTCAGGATAAAGCGCACCGTTTGCGCGATATAGCCACTTCAAGCATGATTTTAATTAAAATTTAGCAGATTTTATTTTTTTTCCAAAAAGTGGCCATGGGTGACCATACCTAATTTTTTTTATAAAAATTTCGTTTAAGAAACACTGAAGATTGGGCCCTTGATTACTAAAATACAGCGGATAAAAGAAAAAAAAAGAAAATTTAAGTTTTCAAAGTCGCATTCAAACATTTCTAATGCCAATATCTCAGCATCTAATGTTTAAAAAGAACGTTTGTGATGTTTTCTGATTAAAAAAAAATATTTTGGAAATTCCAGAAGGGCCAATGTTGATGTTATTTTTTTTTTCAATGCAAATTCTATAATTTGGATTTCTAATGCACAAGGGACATGTCTGAACAGTATTCACATGAAATTAGACAAATCTGAATGAAATGGAAATGTCACTAAATCACTATTTGTAGTGTTTTTTGCTCTTGATCTTGAGTATGTTCTAATAAATTATTTAAAAAAAACTGACTTAAAGGTAAAAAATCAAACTTTTCGTTTTCGAAACCACGACCCACCCATCACTATACACTTCACAACTCTCACGTGCACCACGACAGAGGGAAGAACGTTTGGCGCGATTCTGTTGTAAAGCAGCTCCAACACACACACACACATAGAACACGCAAGCCAACAAGTGTGATACTCGCTCGAACGCGCGGACAAACTCACCGGCCCAGCGCGACCGTGTCGTTAGTCTTGATCCACATTTAAAGTGCTTCGGACGTGGACGTGAATCTTCAGCCGAGCGAAAATCGAAAGCGAGAAAAATAAACTCTCAGAAACGAGTTTCCACTACTATCGGGGTGGTGTTCTGGGTACTGTGCGGGTGTGTGCGAAGGTGTTTTAAAAATATACTAAGAGTTGAGCCGAGGAGAGAGAGAGCGGCAAGGAGTGTGTCGATAAACCGTCCAAAGAAGGATCTCTGTTTTTTTTTTTGACCTGGTGAAGTCGACAATTAATCAGCCAAAATGAACTGTGGACTGTCCACGATCAAGTACCTGCTGTTCGTGTTTAACTTGTTGTGCTCGGTGAGTGTTTTGAATTATGAAATTAAAATGAAGAAAACGATTTCAAAAAAAAAACGCGAAATTACCTACCCATTAAAAATAAAAATAAAAAAACACGATAAACAGTAGTGGTAGCTGGCAGTGTGTTTGGCCGAAATCATAAAGAATGGAATGATTTCAACTTCCATTCTTTATATTAGGTGGGAAGTGCGTTTCAGTTGATGCTGGATGAGATCATCGCCTGTGACTAATGGGTGATCTTAACCTTAGTGGTGTGTTTTTCCTGTGACATAGCGAAACCTGTTTTATTTTGGAACGCACAAAAATGCGAGAAATTCAATTTCCTTCATCGTAGGATTATTATATTTCAACCTTGGTGAGGACACATTTTTTTGTTGTAAAGGGTTGCCAAATTTTACATATTAAAACAATTGGTTTTGAAACAAAGTTTATTTTATCAGAATAATAAAATAAAACTGTAAATTATTCTTGTAATTCTATACAATTGGATTTATTAAAGTGGAAAGTCCAATTAAACACCATTCATCCCATGATCCAATTCGAAGGAAAGAAATGATGCAATCTCTTTCTTAAGTAAATTTAAACTGAATCATTTTTCTGTTCTTAAGAAGTAATCTAGACGAACATAATATCTTTCTCTTCCTGAGGAAAACGTCAATATGGAGAACATTATAGTATAATGTACTGCCTTGACTCGAGGTAATTTTGTAAACTTATAAATAAACGCCAAAATACAAATTTCATGTCATTTCAAGACTGGTACATTAGGGTGGAATCGAAAATGGTTTTTTTCAGCAACACATTTTTTGGGTCCCTTTTAGGGTCCTAAACAACCTCCCAAAATTTGGGAGCGATTGGCGCAAAGCGATAGAAATTTGTATGGAAATTACTATGGGGAAACTTGCTTTTTCTCATTTTTAAATTTACAAAATTCATGTTTTATTATTTCATGAAACTAACACAGTAGAAGTATAGCCCTGAATGTCCTGAACAACTCTCCCGAAGACAGTATGGTGCTTACTTGCTTCTAACAAAAGTTACAGAGCGTTCAAGAGAGACATTTCGAAATACTCGGTAAAAATCATACTTTTTGCCAACACTGCCAAGCCAAGCGGAATCTTTCGAAAACTATAATATATTTGAGGATTTGGGGTGCAACTTAACTAAATAATGTGTTATGAACAAGTGCACGTCGATTTTATGTAAGATTCAGATGTGGGTCTCGTGGCGCAGGGGTAGCGGCTTCGGCTGCCGATCCCGATGATGCTATGAGACGCGGGTTCGATTCCCGCCTTATCCACTGAGCTTCTATCGGATGGTGAAGTAAAACGTCGGTCCCGGTTTCTCCTGTCTCGTCAGAGGCGCTGGAGCAGAAATCCCACGTTAGAGGAAGGCCATGCCCCGGGGGGCGTAGTGCCAATAGTTTCGTTTTTTTTATCAAAATATAAGAACAGTCATTCAAAATAGACTATTTTAGTTTCACTGATTATTTCAATACACTACTTTTGAAAACTCTATATCTTTTTTATGAGGCACTTTAGCACCATAGGGGAGAGTTGGGAGACTTGATCCCAAACCTGTATCTCGTCAGCATGTGGGTAAAACAATTAGCTTTGTTCTAGAAAGTTGTGGGAAATTGACTAAAACTCATTGTAGAAAACAAAGAAAACAATTAAAAAATGTTTGGATTGAGTTACACACATTTTTCTAAGAAGTGCTGCAAAAAACTTCCAAGAGATCTTTTTTCTTTGTTTTGATAAGTATAGAAAACACTCAAAAATTATTCAAAAAAATATTTTTTATACATGAATTGTTTGATAAACATATCAACTCCAAAACCCTTACGTATTTGACGTTAAATTTATCGTCATACTATTTTTACAATCAATTGTTTAAAAAAGTACGTTAAGGGAGACTTGATCCCTGCATTTTTACAGTCACTGGAATCAGCCCCAAGATTAAAAAATTTGGCTGGGTTTTCGTACATAGTTTCCTTTAGTATAGGTGTACATAGCTTGCTGCAGTTTGAACGTTTTTTCAAAAGTTTTGTAAACAAAAACTACCAGCTTTTGTAAACATGCTCAATTTAGGTCTAAAAAAGAAAATTTTAATTTTTTAAATATTTTACATGCTAAACTTGTTATATTTTGAACACAAACGTACAGGTTTAATGTGAAATTGCTGTATCTTAGAGAAAATTAAAAGTTTGGATGAATACGAAACATTTTGCTTAAGATTTCTTCAAAATGTTGAAAGGGGGAGATCAAATTACCCCCAACATTTAGAAAATGCCGGTTTAAAATATTTTTTTAAAAAGCTTGGCATTATTTGAAGAGTTTATCTGATGAAATACCCTTATCAGCCAAACATAGTTAAATGTTTAAGCTTTCAATTCATGCAAAAAGATCATAGTTTTGTGAGAAATTGACAGAGTTATGTGCGATACAAAAAGGGGATCAAGTCTCCCACTCTCCCCTACTTTCTTTGAAAGAGTTGTTCAGGACATCCAGGGCTACACTGCTAAGGTGTTGGTTTCATAAAATAATAAAACATGAATTTTGTAAATTCAAAAATGTGAAAATACTAGTTTCTCCATAGTAATTTCCATACAATTTCATTCGCTGGCGTCTCGGGCGTCGCGAGGTGCGACGCATATCTTTTTTGCCGGGGCCGATTTTTCGAAAAAATGCCAAACTTTGAAGGTCTGTACCGAGCTCTAGGATGCTCCAAACTTCAATGTTATATATACCAAAAGATGCGCAAGGATCTGGCCTACACGCCAGTGATGTTTTTGGTAAACGCATTAGTGGCCAAAATGCCTCAAAAAGTGACATTTTTGAAAAAATCTTTTTTTACGGGTTAAATCCCATTTAAAATTGAAGGGCGGAGCGCCAGCTCCTGTTACGTCCAATCAAGCTCATATTTGGGATTTAGGCTCAGTATGTCCACCGGAACAAACCCCTGAATGCCCGCCAAAAAGTCATTTTTGTTACACTCTAGTGTATACCTTTCACTAAAATGACAGTTTACAGAAGGTTTGAAAAAGGCACACTCTAGTTTAAAAAAGTTATGTGCCCTAATGAAATTTAACAAATTTAACAAAACAATAATCAAAACAAAAATAACGCGCAAACAAACCGCTCGATTTCCTCCAGCAATAAATCTTTTCCGCTCTTTTTGTTTTGTTTTGAAGTCGCAGATTCGCGCCAATCCACGACGCCATCGGCCCAACGGCAGCGTCTGCCCTTTTTGGTTATCCCAATGGGCCGGCCAAACCACGCAGTAAAATTTGAAATACGCGTATACGATGACTAATACTTGTGAGGAAGTCCTGCCTGGAACGTCATTTTTGCGGTTCCTATTTCGCAGAATTCAGGTTAATTGCTTTTTGAGTAGTTTTGTTGACGAAATCATAGACTAATATTTAAGACCAAACGTTGCATCATCTATTGTTCTTGCAAGTGTTGCCTGTAGCATTTTTGAAAATCACGACGAAGGGCGGTTGCAATTTAAAACTCCACGTTGATCTTCAATTCTGTTCAATGATTACCTCAATACCACGTGATACATTTGCACAGGTATTCGTGTGGAAATATCAGAACCGTGCGAATCGAGAATAAAGCATTTCAAGGATAGCAATACTTATTCGGTTGATGCTGCCTGCGCAAACTGCGGTGGTAGTCGTGCAGCTTGTCCAAATTGAACGAATTTACGTTTTGTTTTGAATTCACCAGACCGAAACCGTTTGCAGTTCTACAGTAAACAAAATCAGCGAAACGAACCCGATGCCTGCCCGAATGCTAATTTTATTACCTCCATCGCTGATAATATGCAGCTCTCAAGCGCAAAAAAGACGAAAATTAATTTGTTTATCTGAGGCAATTTTATCTCAATAAACCATTGAAATTCTAAACAGACAGCGAGCACTATTCTCACGTACTCCACACGCACCGCTGACCTCGACCGAACCACTTGTGGAGCGGAACCTAAAATGGCCGCCCCGCCAATATGGCGGTCGGAATGACATCACCTTAATCAGCGCGCGCGCCGGCGACGAAGCCCGTGCAACAGGAGTTGGGGCTCGTTTGGGACTTGAATGTTTGAGGAGCTGCGCAAAGATAACGAACATTTCTCAATTTGCATTTACGAGCAACGCGGTTCACTTGTCCAAGTCGTCGTTATTGTGCTCTATTGTCACACATCGACCTCACCTTTTGAACTTCACAGATCCCTCAAATTTGAGTTAAACCCTGAGATATTTAACAAAACCCGAATCTGTGAGACAACTTTTCCATGAGAATTTCAGTTTTGGCTAGTTTTAGCGGGTGCGACAAGCTAGCACGGTCACGTCGAAGTGATCAATTGGCTTTGGAATGTCAGCAGGAGCCAATGGATGATTAATGAAAATTAGCGGGAATTGTACCGTCAATTGACACTTCGTCACCGCTGCGACAGTATGCCATAGCTTCAGTTTTGTCGATTTTTTAATCTTATCAACCCGCTTATCAGAATGAGAATGGGGTCGAGTTATGTAAACATTGCAAACCGGTAAAACATGACTTACGGTGCACAAGCGTTATCAATTTTAGTAAATTGTTTGCAAAACTTGTTTGGTAAAATATTGTTTAAACACTTGAAAAGTGTTTTTAAAACTGCACTCAATATGAATGAGTCATTTGAAAAGTTATTGAAACGAGAACCTAACCTCAAGGAAGAAATTATTGATTACTAACATAGTTTTTAGTGTACGCATATGTTGCTGATAAACTTTTTTTGAGTGCTGCTGATAATGATTCATTTTGACGAAAAGGAACGCACAAAAATAATATGTGTGACACTCAGACAATTTAATCATAGAATAATTCCTACTAGACTTAGCAATTCGAAAATTTATTTTAAAAAATATGGTTAATAAACTTTGAACAGCGCCTCTCGTTTGACAGATTTTTTGGCAACACTGTTTTTGTTTGATTTGGTTTTGAAACGTCAGTGCAAACGGTGCAAACTAATCTGCCATTTCTGACAATGATCCCGAGGGGTACACCCTTACCAAAAATCATGACTTTTTGAGTTCCAAATCCCACTTTTCATACGATTTTTTGAGTTCAGGTACTACAACCATAAAAATGGTTATATGGGTTGAACTGAAAAATTCGTATGAAAAGTGGGATTTGGAACTCAAAAAATCATGATTTTTGGTAAGGGTGTAATACAATGGTTGCTTGAGAGCCAACTGTCGGATGTTGTAATTTATCTATGATTCAATGGAATTGGAGTTATAGTTTTCAAAATTTGAGTGTTTCTAAATTTCTTTGAAAGACGCGTACTTGAGCACACTTTATCCAGTAATACGAGCGGACAACAGGTCAGACTGCTGAAGGTACCCGCCTAGTTATGCTGAAACGGCGTGATCGTCAAAACGATACACCGCGTGTTTATATATAGGTTCTATACACACAACGGGCAAGCATTTGTTTATTTTCGAAGGAAAACAACCTGCTACGAAGCGAACACGATCTCCTACGGAGACCGATCGTCGTCGACTGAGTTCTAGAAGCCGTGGGCCAAAGCCAAGCCTTCCTTTCCGGTCGGCGCAGAATGGTGGAGTCAGCCAAGTTGTCGTTTATTGTGAGTGACAGACTATCCGTTTCGCTGACGGAAGAGACCAGGAAATGATTAACTGTTTCTAATACGTTGAACAATAACTCAAGTCCTTCAACCCTTGGTCTTGTTGTACTGATTGCAATAGTATGGATCATTTGCATTTCCTGTCTTATTTTAGTTCAAACATAGACTAAACTATAAGACATAACATGTTTGAGAAAAGAAGCCTGTCAGTTTGGCAACACTTTTATGACAAATCGAGAGTCAATTTCGCTGTAAATTTAGACATCTTCGATCCAATCGTGGCAGGTGGTTTGTTAATCCGTCCACGGTGAACCAAATTAATTAATCAAATATTTTGATGATCCATATTCTGCGGCTACTTTCACCAATTGCAGGTGCCAATTTGTTCCTGCGTCATGCGATCCAATATTCGAGAAGATTCTTTCTCCATCGCATTTTTTGGCACTCCCTTAACCAGACGCGATCGGCGCGCTGCTGATTCACACCGGTCTGGCAAGTGGTGATCAAATATTTAGATGTGATTAATTTGGTGGTGGTGCGGTCATGCGAGCGAACTCGTATTGGCGTGAAATTTTGGGGTTTTTACTGTGGTTATTTGGCAAGTTTAGTCAGTGTTGACATATCGTTAGTAAGTTCGTCTCAGAGGAATCGCTTTGAGTCACCCCTCGAAAATGTTGAGTTATTAAACAATGGAGTAGCAGTGTTGCTAGCTTGGCAGATTCCGACGCGTCAAAGCCTAGCCCATTTTTTTTATCTTTTTGTAGATGTACCAAGCGTTGCTCAACTCTCCGATAAGACAAGACACTGACCGTGCCCAAAATAGACGTTTGACAGCCGCGCGTAAGACACCTCGCTGTCGCGTGATTAGGTTTCCGGTAAACATTGATCAAACGTCCTTTCAACCAGAAAAGAATGAGGGGGGAAAACTGTGTCATTGACAATTCATCAAACATTAATTCCAGTCATGATTGCCGGGGAGGCATTCTTCCTCGGGGAAGGCCTTCTACATGCCATTGCTGGAGCGCCGGGGAAGCGTTGCCATCTGTCATGGCCACAGATATCGCGCGGCGTGTGCATAATTGAGGGCTGCGGTCACTCCTTTAGCGTGGATTATCGTCAAGTTCATGGTGTGGGAAATAATTTATTCGCTGCACAGCTATTTCAAGCTGGGCCGCCGAACGAGTGAGTCATTACACTCAAGGTAGTTGCTTATCTGTTGTGACTTATCAGTACAAACAACCCCTTAGTTTAGAGGCTTTCATGATTTTTCAAAAACACTTTAAATAGTTTGACAATCTTCAAACTAATTGATTAAAACCGTTCTACTTTTCCCTCGTTGAAAACCCCCTCATCAACCGACTCCGCTGAGCCAAGTCTTTGTGGCTTCTTGAAGCAGTCCAAGGCCGGCCCAACCAACCCGGCGTGTTAATTGAGAAGGTAGAGCGCGTTTACTCGTGTAAGGATTCACCGAACCGTGATACGGCATCAGCCAGCAGACTCAGCCTTCAACCCGAGACCAAGCGGGAGGAAACAATGTGTGACCTGCCCGGCTGGTTTTCGTCTGAGGAACGTCGTTTTTGTAAGGAGTACGCCAAACAATGCTGTCAAAGAAAAACGAAAGTAACCGTACGCGATTTGATAGGACAACCGAGAGGGGTCGCAACTTGTGTTTTGGTGTTGTTCCGCAATCCTATTAAATACGGCGGCGTAACGTAATGTCTCCAAAAAAGACGATTCAATATCTAGGACAGTGGTATTTTTGGAACGATAGCGAATAGTTTGCTGCGAGGGGTAACTCAAAGCGGAGTAAATGCAAAAATAAAGCTCGCAGCACTGGACTAATATTTTTTGACAGTTACACGTTTGTGTCAAAATAGTAAAATTAAAATCAAATAATTGAGTGGGGAAAATCTTCGAGTAACTATTTTCAAACGGTTAAAGATTGGTTAAAGATTTCTCCCAACATCACTTATTAAACAAAGTTTGAACAGGTGTTCAGACAAAAACTCATTATTTGTCACCTTATTTTAACATCCCAAAGTACACAGATATTTGAAAAAACGAACATGTTTCTAATCGCACTCAATCAACGGTATGATGTCAATCACGCAGTTTGAAAGTCTCCATTAGGCTGCCCCACAGTCAGTGTCAAGGTCATCGCGTGCTCTACCGCGTTTTCGATAAATTTACCCAGATGTCGCCAGCCGGGCCGCGGTTGTAACTGGGTAATATATGGGTGGGTGCAAAAAACATGATGGATAATCGTCGGCCCTTGGGTTGGTCAAACATGGAATTACTATGATTCTTGTTGTAAAAGGGTTCAACATTGTTGGTTGTATATCTGTTTTGGGTGTCTGTTTTAGAGTAGAATAATACCTTTGAACAGAACAGTCAATAATGGCAATTTTATTTTATCGTTAATGAAATAAACTACACAAACACATTAAAAATTCACTCAGATTTTTTTCTAAACTACCTAAACCCATGCAAACTGAGTAAAATTTGCCCAAATCTGACATTTGTTTACTTACCCATAATTTCAGATGTGCGTACAAGATTTTTCAAATTCGTTGTATCTGACATCTTTCAGTCTGCCATTTTTTGACAACCAGCTACACGTTAAAATTGAGTTACTAAACATTAATAATGTTTATCTCCCAGCTCACTGAAGAGTATTTTAAATTTGTCAACCTTTTTGTATCAAACATCGTTTTGCAGTGCCGTTAAAATTATTTTGTCCAACATGCAAATGATTCAAACACACGGGAATTTCCATGTGTTTAAGTGTATGACAAGATGAAAAGGCAAGGTTTTATTGACATGTGATACCGCTGATAATGGAGCAACTACAATACGGGAATGATGTGTGCTGCTTGATAACGGTGTAATTGAAAAGTCTATTCTCAGAAAAATGAATGGCGGCTATAAAATCTGATGAAGTATTGCAAGTTTGATTCCGATTTGTATATTTTTTTTTAATAAACAATAAATGACACGTTAAAGATATTTTCGTATAGTTAACTTAACAATTTTGCTCACACTCTTATTTTGACTGCATTTTTTTTTTGGGTTTTAGAAAAAAAAAATCTTTCACACAAATTGCGTCGTAAAAATACAAAGTCCCAGCAAAATGACATTCTCAAACGGCCCATTGTTTGAACAATTGTCGTTGAAATGCACATATTAACGAACAAAATTAGCGTCCTCTGTCGAAGCCAGCCAGCTTCGCTACGAGATTGGCTCTAATGACCAGACTTCCCAGTAAAAAATCTTAAACCATGATGTCATGCGCTGCCACTATTTGTCATCGTAAACTGTTTTCATATTCTACGCGTGGTATTTCGTTGTCTCGAAACCGGTTCTGGAACCGTGCTGATTTGCCGTGTTCGCGTGGTTCGTGTTCTAATTTGAGCGAATTTTCCATTTCAGCTATGCGGTATTGCACTGGTCGTCATCGGCGGCGTGTCACTGGCCAAAATTTCCGATCTGCAGCAGATTAGCGAGGACCACAACATCGTCGCCCCGTCCATCTTCTTCATCATTCTGGGTTCGGTCGTGTTCGTGATTGCGTTCTTCGGATGCTGCGGAGCCAT
Source organism: Culex quinquefasciatus (assembly GCF_015732765.1). Classification (NCBI taxonomy): domain Eukaryota; kingdom Metazoa; phylum Arthropoda; class Insecta; order Diptera; family Culicidae; genus Culex; species Culex quinquefasciatus. Next base: position 178,570,237 of record NC_051863.1, read on the forward strand.
TCGCGAGTCCTACTGCATGACCCAGACCGTGAGTATAACTACCCAATTTAGAGTTGGATGTACTCTGTGGTGAAAGTCAGAGTTAAACGTCACCTTGACACGGTGAATTGAAAACAACTAACTTTGTGTTTGAACCGCCTTTCAGTACGGATTCTTCTTGCTGATTCTGATTATTGGCCAAATCGTGATTGCTGCCCTGGTGTTCATCTACGTGGGAGATGTTCGCGAAGCGTTCAAGACCGGATTCGCTAAGATCTTCGCCGAGCGTGACCGTCAAACCAATGCCGAACTGATTGACACCATCCAGAGCAACGTAAGAAAAAGGTTGAATTCTTGGTAGAACATTAAATAATCGCACATTTTCTCCATTCCAGCTTCAATGCTGCGGAAAGTCTTCGGCCTTGGATTGGCTCGGCAACACGCCCCAATCTTGCTGCCAGTCTGGAACTGCTCCGCTGTGCGTGCCATGGCTGCGGGGTTGTACGTCTGCGCTGGGAGAATTCATCGACACGACGGGAGTGGTCCTGGGATGGGTTTCGCTTGGAGTGGCCGTCGTTGAGCTCGTCGGTCTCATTTCCGCCTGCTGCCTGGCCAACGGAATCCGCAACCGCGACAGGAGGTCTGGTTACTAATTTCAATACCAAAAAAACACCTAACAAGTTCTACCCAGTAACAGTTCCGTACACTTTAACGTTCCACACACTAAATCTAACCTAGCCAACATTCCCAAAACAAAAACAATAAACCACCCCCTTTCCGACCACAAAACAACAATCTAATCTTTCAAACTTTTTCATATTTCTTTCACAGATACGCTTAAGCTTGATGTAGTCGCTTAATGTGGGGGTAACTTGTGCTTTATGTATTTTTTTTTTTTAAACAAAATTTCATTCGCTGGCCGGGAATCAACGGAGTTAGGCGCTTATGATCCCACTCCCCCAACAACGCTCGAACAAAAACAAAACGCGTCTAAATTTTAAACCCATTCTAAAAAAAAATCAAACGGCCACATTCTCACCACTTATCAGCAAACCGATGCTCGTCCAGGATAGAAGCTTTAAGGAAACAAATCTCTCCACCGTTGCGTAGCTTTGTTTTACCGTGTACGGCGCCGCGCTGCACGCGGGTCGAAGCAGATTCGATCGCGAAATTTATGCTTTCACAAAAAGAAAACCAATCTAACATTCGCGCACAACGAGATACGAGTTTGAGTTATTTTCCAGTAACAAATTTAGTGGTTAGTCGTGTCTCTTAACACGAACAGAACATACGAATAAGATTCATTGTTATTTTCAAACAAACAGCAAATCATACCAGATAATCAACAAAAAAAAACTAAGTTGGATTAAATACAATACATTGTACATGTGAGTGAAGTATTTGTTTGGATGTATTTTGTCTATTATTTCGTGTTGAAATTTGATGCTGGGTGTCATTAAATGAGTTAAAATATCACATTCCTCAAATGGGTTTAGCAAAAATTATATGTTGTGATCGTCTGGGTTGTTTTGTCCAATGTCTAAATATATTGTGATGTTTTTGAATCAAATTCAATCGCGTTCGAAGTGGTGTGAAGTTTACAAATATGTTGCGTGCTTCGTTTGCAAATCGAATGCACTCACTCATTGGTGACTGTTATCGTGTATATTTATCATCATTTATCTAGTGTACATATCACGGCCTTATCTTTGCGAACGCCGCAGCGTCGGGGATCAATATTTAATATTTGATAATACATTTTCAGTGACATTCATTTTTTTCGGAAAAAGTACAAAAGAAGCACGCTGTGCTAATATTTGTCAGCTGCACTCGACACTTTTCTAGTCTTTTGATGTTTTAGAAGTAGAAAATATGAATATCACAAATTTCCTGAGTTTGTATCAAAAGATGTATCAATTTATTAACTAAATAAATAAATCACATTCAGGCCATTTCAAATTTTATCAGGTAATGAAAGCCGAATGATTTTACCCTAAAACGGGTATGTTTATGGCAACGTGTTGTTTTGCAAACTAACAACTGTCCAGTTCATTTGCCTACTTTTTTTGACTCAATGTCAGACTAAGTTTTAGCAAATGTCGATCTGATATCTCGTCGCCAAAACGAACCTGTCCAATTTATATATTAGGAAAGAGGTTTGACCGTGGGTTTGACACAAACAAAAATTGTGTGGAAAACAAACCACCACCCGCTTTGTGTGTGTTAGTAATTTGAAATTTTCAAGTTGCATACGAATAAACAAAGTTGGATTCTAAAATAAAGCTAAAATTTCTGATAATACTGTTCACAAAGATAAACCATATTTGTATAAGCCCAGTGACAATTTCTGGAGCAACATTTGAAAGGGGCAGTACGACATTGCTCTTACGGCCTTTCATTCCATTTGAACGCGTGTATTCCAAGGCCGTAAGAGCAATGTCGTAGCGCCCCTTTCAAATGTTGCTCCAGATTTGTACGATTACAAAGGGTTTAAAATGTATTTTTAACGGTGCACATCAACCAGAGCTTTTACACCAATATTTTTGTAACATTCATTTTAGTCTCTTAAAATCTACGAAACCTATCGAAATATATCTAGAGTTTTTTTTAAGGTTCTATGAGCTATTGTATTTCATACCTCGACTTCTGCAGATTAAGTCCTATAAACATAAGAAAGACACAAGCTTACAGGACCTTTTCAAAAAAACATCTCTGGATATGTATATAAAACTTATTCAAAAAAAAAACAGATATATTTCTATTCTATACCGTTTACAACATTATTTGCAACAAAAGTTTGACAATTTTCACAATCAAGTTGTTGCTAGATTGGGTCCGTAAGTTTAAAAATGTTGGTAGCTTATGCACCCTTAAATCAATTTTGAAAAATTAACTTTGTAGGGATTATGGGTTGCAGGATTGAATATGTAATAAATTATTAAATGAGTACACTCGAACCCCGATGGTTTGACACCAACTGTTGTCAAACGAACGGGGTCACTTTTTAGTTTGACACCCCTTTTTACACGGAGTTCACACACACTACCAAACGTTTGATTTGATAGTGTGCGTGAGTGCCGTGTAGAAAGTGACAGTTCGTCACTTTTTAGTTTGACTTTGACCAACCAACGGGGCACAAACTAAAAAAGTGTCAAACGATAAAGTGACCAACCACCGGGGGTTGAGTGTATTGATTATAAGATTGATATAATTCATAAATAAGAGTTTAGAGCACAACAAAAAGTGCGCACCTTCATGAATATTGCCTTGTAAGCTGACATATTGCGGATTAAGTGCGAGAGCGCGCTAGCGAACTGCGAGAGAGAACAACGAGCGAGAAAACAACGAGATGCGCGCGGCCGGCGAAAGAGATATTGTCCGTTTCTTTCGGAGGTACACGCCGCGCGGCATTTCAGAATGTGCCGTAGACACTGTTGCCAACTTGGTTGCCAACGATTTTCTACACTTTTGGTGCAATAAAGAACATTTCCGGCAACAATGCCATGCAATTCGAAGAAGAAGATCAACAAAAACAAAACGCACAGTATGGGATTTGACAGCGCGCATTTGCCGAAAATGCGGCGCGTCGTTTCGAGGCTGGTTTGCCGCGTGTCTTTTTCGGGAATACGCGCAATAATGAAGACCACTCCCACCCAGTCACGAAATATTCTAGCAGAGCTGGTTCTGTCAGAATCCTGCTAGAACGGCGGAACATTTCTGCTAGAATCCTGTAAGAATATCCAGCTCTGTAAGAACTCTGATAGAATCCTGCTAGAACGTCGTGACTGGGCATTAGTTTATCCCTCTCAATATTTTTTTCAATTTATTTAAAAAAATGTTTTCTGAGATATTTTTTGGACGCGCTTTACGCTTCTATTTTGGGTGTTTAAAAACAATTATGACCTTCAGACGCCATCAAACGCTTGTGTAAAATATAAACAAAATTTTTAGTGAAATCATTTATGGTTAAATACCGCCTCAATTTTGTAGCTAAAATAACTCAAATTGTTTAAACACTTGAAGAGGTGAAATGTTTACCGAAAATTTAAAATGATAAAAAAGTTTTCAAGATAAAGTGCGATTTATTCTACAAGTTCAAAAAAGGTTGAATAACAAACCAAGACAGCCCAGTGATTGTTGCTTCACCGAATGCAACCAAGGGTCGTATTCAATTAGAAAAATGATGGGAGTTCGGATAAGCAAATCGTTAATGAGTTACTTTCAAATGAGGAATTTGTGTTCAAAGAAAGGCACAGGAAAGACAATTGAGGTAAAATATTAAAAGTTATATTGTTTTAAATTGATATAAATTTTATAAAAATAATCGCCAACAGCTTCCGGAGGAGCCCACCAATTGCTGCATGTCCGGGTGTCAGAACTGCGTTTGGATTCAGTATGCAAGTGAGTTGACGAAAATACTTGACGACGGCGGTGAACAGGCTCGGGAGATTGTAATGCAGAAAATTTCAGACCCAAGCTTGAAAATGTTCCTGCGGATGGAGTTGCAAAACTTGGACAGTGCTAAAAACGATGCTCCGAGAGAGCCTAAATCAAGTTAGATAGTCTATTAGATAGAAAATTTATCAGTAGAAATAATAAATTTAATTGTGAGTGTTAAAGTGTACATAAAAAGATGATTTGAAAAATAAATGAAACGATAGCTTTCAAATTGAAAACAGCAATAAATTATGAAACACTTGTGAAATACCTAAATCATACCGTGTTCCCCTATGTCGACAGTTTCTTCCATTCGTTAGCTTTCACAACCACTGGGCAGCTGTCAGACGTTCGGCAATCAAATTGTCAACACTGTCAGTGGCTTGTTTTGATTGTTCGTGCTGCATTGAAGTTACGTAAAATTGCCTTTTTCCTCAAGATTTCGGTAAGTTATTTTCCTAAATTCTCTGTAATTACTGAATATTTCTTGGTAAATGCGGTCTCGTTATCGAATATAAGATTATGACAAGATAATGAGCATTTTAGACAGTTGGTTGCTACGAGAATCGCCTTCTTAATCTTACAAATTCAAAGTGTTTATAATCTCCTTCAAATTTTAGGCAAAATGAGTTTGGTAAAAGCAAACTACTACGACAGCCCGGAGGGTTCCGACCTGTTCGGGAAGATGGTGGCCACCAACAAGTACGCGGTGGCCGCCGGCTTGGGCTGGTCCTCCGTCGAGGTGTTGATGATTTCCAAACCGAAGGGTGTCATTCCGACGCTTGGTCGCTACGTATACTTCACCGGTCCGTTCATCGGGATTGCTTCCGCCTTCACTGTGGGAGCGTACGCGGCCAACCGGCTGCGCGGCAAGGATGACACGTGAGTACCACCGATGGTTCAGAGGAACGCGTTTTTTTCTGGTTGTTCTTGGTAGGATTTTTGAACTTTAACTAGAGATCACTTTTTTAAAATTATCAACTTTGAAAACTTGATCTAATGATACCTCGTTCCGTTAGTACGCACTTGTTCAGCCTCTGTTTCAACAGCATGTCATAAGTTCTAAAGTGCAAAATCCAGTGGTACGCCGACGACCACAAAATGAAGTGCCGACTAGCGAATCTGACTCCAGCTCTCCTAAAAGACCTAATTCCATAAAAGATATGTGAAATGATTGAAATCAAATTTGCAGGCATTTTTTTTGCTAGACAAAGGGCAGTATTTAGAAGGCAGGGTAATGTAAAACAAGAACTGTTCAAACCTTTCAGATAAAACAGGTAATATTTTAAGCGAACTAAAAAAAATTAAATTATTCGCTCTACAGCATTGCCTTGGCGTTCTCGATTGCGAGATTCCTACTCGTAACTAAGTGTCCGGAGGCTTGATTGTTGAGGCAATTGCAAACCTCTTTTTACACCTTAGCTTCCATCCACCCCGGGATTCGAACTGACGACCTTTGGATTGCTAGTCCAACTGCCTACCAGCGACTCCACCGAGACAGGACCCAGGGAGACGACTCCTACACCTGGACTGAGCTAACGACCTAACCTTTTAGGTTAGTCCGGGGCCAACATTTACTTCCCGTCCGACGGAAGGCGTGATCAGACAAATCTCGTCTCGAAAAATGCCACCGGGACCTTCTGGGATCGAACCCAGGCCGACGGTGAGAGGCAATCACGCTTACCTCTACTCCCGGCGCGAACTATGAACTTTATTTAGATTTATCCTTTTTGCCTTCCTTATTTTACTGAGGAAAGGCTATAAAATCACTCCGAAAATGAACTTTTTAATTAGACCTCCTAGACCTACCTTCATTTGTAAATATCGACTAAGAATCACCAGCTGAGAAAATGTCTGTGTGTTTGGCTGTATGTAGACATGTGTACCAAATCAATGTCACTGGAATATCTCGTCACAGGCTCAACCGATTTTAGCCGGAATGGTTTTAATCGATCCGTCTTAACGTCCCCTAAGTTGCTATTTAAATTCATGCAGTTTTATCATTTATTTAAAAAGTTAGAAGACCTTTAAGTTGGCGTATGAATTTTCAAGATTTGACTTACCTATCTTAAATTTAAAGCAGTTTAAAAAATGGTCTGAATTCACATAACCACAACTGGTCGGGTCTGATCGCCACGAAAAAGCCGTGTAGAGGGATGCCATTTTCCTCAAAGGCCGTGTCTGTATAATCTTGACAAAAAGTCTGTAGGTAGTCTTTTTTTTTTACTCATCACTTATTTTTATTAGGACCTCTTAGATGCTGCGAACGTTAGGGGAGATCCATAAACTATGTAGACACCTTAGGGGGGTTGGAATCACTCTATAAATGAGAGGAAGGCACCAACCACCTAAAGGTGTATTAATTAACGTTTTGCCTTCTTCACCTCCTGAGGCAAGGCTATAAAATCACTCGAAAAATGAACTTCTTAAATACACCTCCTAGATATACCTTCACGTATACCTATCGACTCAGAATCAAATTCTGAACAAATGTCTGTGGGGATATGTGTAGACACGATTTTTTCCACACGATTATCTCAGAACTGACTGAACCGATTTTGGCCGGATCCGCCTTATTCTGTTCGTTTTGGGGTCCCCTAAGACCATATTAAATTTTATTTTGTTTAGTAAAGTATTTAAAAAGTTATGCCGTTTTTTTATTATATTTGATGATTTAAAAAAAGAAGGGTAATGATTCGAGGAAAACACAAAATTCATGGAGATTTACCCTTCTTCTTTACATGAATATTTAAAGATTAAAAAATGAAAAGAGAATCCAATGAATTTCATTTTTTAATCTTATAAAAATTAACCATTTGTTTCGAAAAAACAACAACAACAAACATTTCTGCGGAATGGTTCATTGAATGAGTATTGCGGTTCAGAGCAAGATTATACATCAAATCATCGTGCCTTAAGTTAAACTTTTGTTTTCAAACCAGTTTGCTGTAGATTTGTATTGAAATTATGAAATTTAGCATAAAATAAATATAAGTAGCAAAATTGCCAAATACAGCCATCTGCACCAATTTCCGGTGAGGGAAAACTGATAATGGGGTAATTCATGCGTTCCAAACTGTCAAAATTCCAAAATGTTATTAAAAATTTTCGATGTGATGCTATTGTTCGTGTTTGAAGTTTCGAGCCGAGACTCTGCCACAAACAAACTGACAAAAAGTGCGAGTTTGTTTGTTTGTTTGTTTGTCATAGTCTAAAATCTCCTTAAATCAACAATTATTAGCTCGTTTTCAATGAGATTTCTCATAAAATTGATAAATAACTCGATTAAATATCGAGAAGTTCAAATTAAGTTATCTAAAACAAATTAGGAAATAAGTTTAAAGTCTGTCTTTTCAAATTATTTGTCTGGTTTTGCGCCATTTTGGAAACAGCAACTTGAAAATAAGCTCTAAATTACTTAAAACAGTGCCAAATATTCAATATTACACCCATTTAAAATGTTAGTCTTGATTTGATTTTTTTTAAATATTGTATTTGAAAAGATCGGAAAATTTCACGTATATTTCATATTTTAACATTGAAAATCGGACCATTAGTTGCTGAGATATCGACATTAGCAAATGGTGGGTTGTTTGGGTGAGACTAAGAAAACATCAATTTTCCTGTTTTTAAACTTTTGCATGGCAATATCTAAGCAACGGGTCGTATCAACAAAGTTTCAAAAAGCTAAATATACAGAATTTTCTAAGCTTTTCAAAAATATTTTTTTCAAAAGTGGGCACTAATTTTGAAAAATGAAAAACTGCCACTTTGTTCAAAAAAAGTCACCTAAAAATGGATTTAACTTGAAAACGGTGCACTATATCAAAATTTCACTACAGTACTTTTTGATTGCAAATTTGGTTTTACATCAAAAAAATGAAGTTAAAAATATTTTGCGACCAATATTTCGATTTTTTTTTAATCAGTGTTGATTAAAAAATTCATAACTCGGTCAAAGATTTTTTACACAACCTGGATATTTCTTTAAAGCTGGCATTTGATGTCCTCTAAAACATATCAAAAAATGAAAAAAAAATAAAAAAGTGTTTTTTTGCAAATCATGTTTTAGTGAAAAAAAGTTAAATAAAAAATCGAAATTTTATCCAAAAGAGTTGAACCAGCCTCCGGCTGAAAAACTCTATAATAAAGAATAATAAAAAAATCACAATTTTTTTACCATGTAACATTTTTTTCCAGTATATTTCGTATCCATACCTACAACTTTGCCGAAGACAACAAATCGATCAAAAAATTCCTTCGAAAGATACAGATTTTTGAATTTTCATACATCATTTTTGTATGTACAGCTGGACAGTATGGAAAATTATATGGACAAACTAATGATGCAAAATGGTTTCTTTTGGCATACACAGCAAAAAAAAGTGTAAATTTGGAAGGTTTAATTTTAGAAGGTTGAATATTACCTCTTTAATGATGTAATTTTACCTCAATTTAGACTGAAAATGCGACATTACACAAGAATAGTGGTAAAATTACACATTTTTCTGACATATAAGATGTACCCCTTTTCAGATGTAATATTACCATGATTTTTTTTCTGTGTACCGAAGGCACCGAAAAAGTTTCAGCCGGATAAAAAATACAAAAAAAATCGAATGACCGAAATCTGAAAGAACTGCTCGTTAGGCTTCATGCATAAAGTACGTCACGCTAAAATCAGCCAAAATTTACCCCCTCCCCCTCCCCCCCTTTGTCACGCTTTCCCTATACTCATAACACGCAATGTCACACTTTCTCAGACCCCCTCCCTCCTAGAGCGTGACATACTGTATGGATGACGCCTTACAAATTTTTCATATAATAATTTTAGAATTGATTCCAGTTAGTGTAGAAGACATTTTAAAATTTTAAAGTTTCTGAAATAAATTATTCTTCTAAATATTTCACCGCCTCTTCCAGCCTCAACTACGTGGTCGGTGCGTTCGCGGCCGGTGGCGTGTACGGCGCCTGGAAGCGCAACGTGGTGGCCGGCCTCGTGACCGGACTCTTCTTCAGCATCGCCGGCGCCGTCAAGAAGAACTCGATCGAAAAGGGCTGGGAGTTCTTCCCGGAACCCAAGAAGCACGGCGTCGGGGCGCTCAACCCGGCCCGGTACGACTTTACGCTGACCCAGGAACGCGAACGAAACTGGACCAAGTAAGCCCGCACTGGCTGACTGCTTGGTTTGACTCTAGAAATACAGCGCTGTACAAAGGAAGGTGTTTTTGTTTAATGATTTGTGAAGAAAAGCTCCCTGGTTGTTTTGTTGTTGGTTCTAACAAAAAGTGGATCACTTTATTCGCTCGAATTTGGCCCGGCCACCATTCCATGGCGTTTTTTATTAAGCTGTCTCCGGTCGGAATACCAATCAGGTAAGAAACCGGTGTGCGAAAATTACGTCGTTTGAATTTGAACAGATCGTTGATCCAGCCAGCCAGCCAGCAGCAGCAGCGTGCGGGTTGAACTCGTGGAATGAAGGAAAGGCCAAACGGCTTTAATGGCCCATTCTATTACTTTCTATGAAGCCCCTTCTTGAATAAAAGACCTAAAAAATGCGAACAACAATGAGCGAGCGAAAGGAGGATTGCAACCGGTGAGATTGCGCCGAACCTTTTGTCTAATGTCTTTCGGGGGTCGCATACGAATGGCCAAGTTATGCTGGGCTGCAGCAACACAACACAGCACAATGGGCGCGATCATATCGTATAGTCGACGATGATAAAAGTAGGTAAACAGGTGGGACCACTTTGGACGACGGCGACTGGCCGACCGTGTAAATGGCAGGTTCCTCAAGAATGTGCAAGTTTGGTAGTTTCAAGGGGAGGGGACCAATTCGATGATTGACGCAAATAATCTTTGGATACTAAATTGAGTCACCTTTCTCTAATAACTAAGAAAATTCTTAAATCTAAAAAAATCCACTAGAATAATTTTGATAAAGCATGGAAACGATCGTATGCATCGAAGAACGTGACCAAGTTCGACCAAGAGCCACAAAACTCCAAAGAGTGCACCAACAAAAGCTAGCCAGACTCACAGAATGTAAAAGCTTTCCGGTTTAAGCCGTGTAGCCGTACATGAATAAATTATCAAAGTAGATCTTTTCGTTTAGCCGCGAGTCACCACCGTGGTCGCTCTTTTCCATCCTCTTCTTCTTCAATATCAAATCCCTTTCCGACTCTAAATCGATTGCTCCACTATAGAAGTGTAAGCTCGTTCAGTAACGACCCGGGCACGATTTGGACCCGATTTTATGACCGCCGTCGTTCGGAACGAAACGGAAATTTCGCCAAGGTGGTTATCTAACGTCGAGCTGGCTGGCTGGTTCGTGATGGCGATCGAATTGGGGCCCCGGTTGGTGACGTGGAACGGGCATTTAAAGTGTCCACGCTGCTGTTGCTGCTGCCGAAAAGCCGCCGTGCTCCCGATTAGAAGAGGTGGAAGATGAAGGAAAGCAACGCGACCAGTTGATTTAGCTTTGTATAGTAACACGACCACAACAGTGAAGCGTTTTTCAAGGCCCGATGTTGACCAAAATGAATCGGCAAACAGATGTAGGGTCCGTAGCTGTGTGGTGGTCGTAGCGATTTAGGTAGGTATATATTGTGTTTTGAAAAGCTGGTCAAATAAGATTTATAAATTGAGAAAATTGTGTTGAAGAAATAAAGTTAAATATTATTATTGTATTTCTTAAGTTCATCTGCAAAAAGCTTTACAGATAGATGTGTGCCTAAACAATCCACATTATTGTTTAGTTTCAAAGTTTTAATCAAAACAGCCCTTTTTGATTAAAATTTAGCTTTAAGTCCGAAAATCTCGAAAAAAAAACATGTGAAAAAAATTAAATCAAGACTAACATTTTAAAAAAGCCAAACTTTGAATATTATGCCCATTAAAAATGCTAGTATTGATTTATTTTTTTTCAAAATATTTTTTTCGAAAAGATCGGAAAATTTCACGAATGTTTCATGTATTAACATTGAAAATCGGACCATTAATTGCTGAGATATGGTCATTAGAAAATGGTGGGCTGATTGGGTGAGACTTAGAAAACTTCAATTTTTGTGTTTCTTTTTCTTTAAGCCGCTGTATCTCAGCAACCAGAGGTCCAATCTTCAATGTCTCTTAGACAATTTTATAGCAAATTTTCTGAACTTTTCAAAAAAAATATTTTTAGAAATGTTCACTCATGGTCACTATTTTTAAAAATTGAAAAACTGCAAATATTTTGCTAAAATCAAACTTTCGGTGGCAATATCTTGAAAACGAAGCCCTTTATCAAAAAATCTGTAGCGTACTTTTCGATTGCAAATTCAATTTTGCATAAAAAAATGAGGTCAAAAAAATTTTATGTATGAAATTTCGATTTTTTCCAAAAATCACCAGTTTTTCAAAAAATCATAACTCGGCGGCAGATTTTTTGACCATGTTTCTCTATAGCTCAAAAGTTGCGGATTTTGTCCCTAAAACATATCAAAAATCTCGAAAATCAAAAAATACGTATTTTGGGAATTTGAGTTTTGTGAAAAAAGTTAATAAAAAATCGGGAAATTTTTTTCCGTGTACCTATTTTTTCTAAATAGTCCTTAACAATACCTACAACTTTGCCGAAGACACCAAATTGATCAAAAATTCCTTCAAAAGTTACAGATTTTCGAATATTTACGTACCATTTTTGTATGAACAGCTGCCAAATTTGTATGGAAATTTATATGGACAAACTAATGATGCAAAATGGCTTCTTTGGTCATAGGGAAGGCCCCCACAAAGTTTGAGCCAAATCAAAAAATACAAATAAAATCCATTTCCGGTTTTGGTAGAGAATTGCTCATGTAAGTTTATGGAACTTTACTAAAATAAAGTGAAGAACTACTCATTTTGGATCAAAAATTAGGGGGGTCCAATATAGGACAACGAAAATCCAAACTTTTCCAAAAGTGGACCCCTGTTAATTAAACCTTCAAAAAATGAAGAAAACTGTGTATTTAAGCAAAAGTTCCTCTTAAACATACAATAAATGCTTGTTGTTATCAACCTAAACGCATATTTTGTTCAATTATGAGTATAAATATAGCTGTTTTCATGTTAAAAGTACCAAAAATGCTGAAGCCGTAAGAATTAAAAATTAATCAAAACTATAGTTAATTGTACTTAACCGAAGTATCATAATTTCAGTTTGAAATGATATTTTATAATAATAAATCAATAACAAAACATTTTTTTTTAATAAACGTGCGTGGTTTTATCAGCAACTGTAAACAAATCTATTGTTTATTTTCGGTCAACCATTTATGCAATTAATATGGAAAAATTTGCATAAAAATTACTTTGTTCAATTATTTTTATTTTTACAGTAGTTTTTAAAACGTTTTCCCTGATCTTTTTCGGAAATAAATTTGTTTAAATGTCTGTTAGGTGTTTTCGTTGTTTAAAGCCAAATTTGTTAACAAAACATGTTTGCTTATGATGAAAAGTGAGCAAAATCCATCTTTTATTCATTATATCTATCATTAGACTTACACCATGCATCAAAACATCAAAAATCGGTTAAATTTGGTATAAAAATAACAGTTTGCCTATAGTGGACCCGCGTCCACAATTGGATTATGGACCCGGGTCCACTATAGGAAAAGGGGGTCCACAACAGGCAACAAAAACTTTTTTTTCAATTGGCTATTTTTCTGCTCAAAAACAAATAACTGATGAAACAAATAGTCAAAATTGTTCAAAAGACTTTAAATTTCATTGTTTTGTAAAAAAGTGCTTAAAATATTGAAATTTGGTGAAAAATGTGCTTCGGCTCTACTAGGGGGTCCACTAATGGTTAAAATATCCTAACTAAATTCTTTATGCAATTAAAATATATTTTATTTTTAATGTTGCCGTTAAACTTTTTTTGTGAGTATGGTTAAATTACTACTATACATAAAGCTTGATCTTCAATTTTCGGAAAACTTAGATATCAAATAAAATCCAAAATTTAAAAACATTTTTACGTTTTAAAAACATAAAGAAAATTTTGAAATTGCAAAAAAAATAATCCAAGAAATTTAGATTTATTGCAAAACTGTTTAAAAGAATTGTCTCTTCAAACATTAATTTAAAAAAAAAAACATTGATAACATTGATATAAAAAAAAACAATATCAAAAATTACAAAATTAAAAAGGGAACCAGGCAATTTTTTTTTATGAATTTCTTGATATTTTTCTAAATCCTTTGAATGAATAATTTCAGCAATTATGTTTTAATCATTCTATGATTTAAAATGATGATGAAGTTTAAAAAAAATAGGAGCGAAAATTTAAGTTCAGTTATCTTTAACTTTTTGTCATTTCCAGTTGATACGAAGTATCAAAAACTATACTTTTGCCAATTTAAAAAATAACATGATTGTTATAAGTATTGTTGAACTTTCGATAATTTTTTCAAAGACTAATTGTTTGTGTTTCTACTCTGAATCATAATAATGAAGTTCCATTTGTGAAGTTTTTTTTTCAATTGTTGTTTAGTTTCTGTTTTACAAAAATGCCTATATTTGGATTATTTTTAAATTCATTTATTTTTTTTCAGTAATTAATATTGACTTTTTTTATAGAAAGTTTTTGTTTGAAAACATTCTTAAGATAAGAAATGCGTATTATTTGAGCATTCTGGAAAAAGTCGGGAATTTGAAAACGGGATGTGAGTGGTCACCCTGACCGTCCGTGAACCTGATGAATATTTACCAGAAACTGATGAATATTCATCATTTTCTGATGCAATATTACACAAAATCTGTCACCATTTCCTGATGAATATTACAGAATATTACCATTTTTTTTCTGTGAGGTTCTTAAAAATCTTCGACACCTTTTCACACCCTGGAAAAATATCCAGGTAATTGTACAGGCGACCAAACAAAATTGGAATAAAATGGGAAGTTTCATAAGACATTTTAATTTGGAAATCGTCCTCTTAATCAAAATAATCAAAGTTTTCAATATGTTTACTAGCCCTAAATCGATTTGAATACCTTTCAACCAGATTTCATTTCCCGGTGTACGATGAGCCATAAAGTTTTTTATGTCTTAACCGGAGTGATAATTTCAGCCAATTTCCGTTTTCCCACGATATTTTCCCTCGCACATATGTGATGTGTGTGATCCGCGACTGCATGCAGATCTGCTGGCGATCGAACTCACAAACCGTGACATTTTTTTTTTCGGAGTCTCTTTCACCATTCACAAAACTCGATCAACTCTGCGATGCAGGTGTGCGCTATTCGCAGAACATTGTACCTGCGTCGTCGTAACCCCCCGCCGAAATTGCATTCCGTGAATATTGAATAACCCTCCACAAATGGAGGCTTGCACTGCTCAGCAACGCATCATGCTAGATGTACAGAGACTAACGAGTAACCAGCAAAGGTCGGTACAAAAAGCCAAAAAGTAGGTACAGGTTATGCTGCTGGGGCTCGAACTGTGAGACCACCAGAGCATAACAATTTGTCCAAAAATACAGACCCGTACACAGAGAGAGAGAGAGAGGAGAGGAGAGGAGAGGGGAGATACAATCAACTTTGGCTTGCTATTTCCACGTCGTCGGACTACCTTCAAGTTCCCAGTTGGGTGTACAAATTTAAACCCTCTAATTTTTTTCCCACCATAAAAAAGGCATTGGCAAACGTGGGCGCATAAATACGTGACGATTAAAGGTTTTTTTGATGGAGCTGCCAGGGTTTGGTGGAATGAAGGTAGGGTAACACTTTTTGTTTGTCGGAATTGACTACTGGAAGGAAAGCAAAAGTTTTGCGTTAATTGATTATGAGTCATCGCTGGGAAGATACCAGAAGTTTGAAGACATCACTGGAGAGACCCTTTTTTAGTGCAGCAGATTGTTTTAAAAAAATGGCAATGAAACCCTTTGAAAAGAAATATCCCACGTTTTTGTTGTATTTTTATCTTTGATAAAATAAATCCATTCAATCATGTCCAATTCACTTCAAGTATTTTTCCAGAATGAGGATTACAGTAAAATAATCCTTCGCAAAAATGCTTCAATCAAAGCTAACATTTATATCAGTTACTTGTTTTTGCTGATTTGAGGTGATGCTCCACTTTTTTAAGTGGAAAGAGGAAATTCTCCATAGTATTCGCTAGAGCGTCCAATTTCCCGTCCCGAGAAAGAAATTCTCGGGAATTCTTGGGATATCCCGGAAAAAAATATTTCCCGTTTCCCGGGATGTTTTCCAATTTCCCGGGAATTCCAGAAATTCAAGCGAAAGTTACCTTTTCCTTAACTTTTTTGAACTAATTTTAGAAAATGCACAGAAATGAAATTAAGGAACTAAATAGGATCCTATTCATTTCAATTGATTGTTGATATTGAATTAAGGGGTTACATACATGTAAATCGGCATACATGACAGAGGTTGGTTTGAGCACAAAAATAAACTTTTTTTAAATCTGTTTTCAGGGCATTAAAATATATATTTTCATCTGTTAACAAAACAAATTTGAGGACATTTGGTTGTATCATGGCCGAGATATAGATATTTGAAGTTAGCAGTTTAAAAAAACGGGTGCCACGATATCTCAACACTGCATTGACCAAATCGGCTCAAAATTTTGGTGAAGACTCGTTAAACCAGTCCCGTGTGCATGACGAAGGCCGATTTTCAAAAAGTTAATTTTTAAAAAAGATAAAAAAATATTTTTATGTTTTTCATATAGAAAATCGCAAGTTTTTGATTTTTGTATTTTAAAAAAATGCAAAATTTCAAAATCGCGCTTCGTCATGCACACGGGATATGTCTTGCGAGTCTTCACCCAAAATTTCAGCCAATTTTGTCTATCCCATGTCGAGATATCGTGGCACCCAAAAATCAACTCGGTGTTCAGAGAAAAACGCTCGCAAAGTTTGACAGTTCGCTTTGCGCATGGCAAAATTTTCAGCTAAAATCGCCTGTAACTTACTTTAATCATAAAATATCTTCATGAAACTTTCAGGAGTGATAGAAAATCATCTTTTAAGTTGCTTCAATAAATTTTCTGTAATATGATTTTTTTTGATTTTCTACATGTATGTAACCCCTTAATCACATGGTAAAAAAAATCATGTCATAATTTTTTTCAGACTGATTTCAAATTCAAAGCTGAAAATCGATCTTGCTTAATGAAAATAAACTACTGACACATTCCGACTTTGCAACGTCAATAAAAAAAAAACGAATAAACATTTAAAATGTTGATCTATAAGACAAAACGAATCGTTTTTGACGCTGAAGAATGTGACTATTACATTTTTAAAAAGAATAATGGGTGTTATTTCATCTTAAATAAAGATATATCTCATTCCTAATTCTGATTTTATTACGTTTTTGTTGATCAAGATCAATTTGAATGAAAATTGAATTGGTAGCAATACATATTTCAAATAAAATTGTGCAGGAAGAACTAGTTCTAAACGAGCAATAATATTCAAGAAATTTCAGTTTGAAGATACCATACTGCCCCTGATCGCATAAATGTCCCATATGCATTTTCATCGATTTCGAGTTTTTGATGCAGTTTGGTTCAAAATCGTGTGCTCTTTCAAAAGAGCCTATAACGTCCAGTACTTTGTTCTAGAAATCAGGAGGAAATCCTGTTTTTTCGCGAAAACTTAACACGTAGCCTTATGTATGGGAGAAACTTTAAATGCGTTTTTCTCAGCTTGCTGTTTTTGCATATGGGACATTTATGCGAACATGGGTTGCATATGTATTGATGGGATAATTATGAAAAAATGGAAGTGTGATTGTGGAATGATATGCTCATTTATCGTATAATTGATTGGTCATTTATTAAGCTGAAAACCTTGTGACAAAATAATACAATTAAAAAATTATAAATAGACATCTTCGTATTGATCGAAAGGTGCCCAAAGAAAGCAAACATACTTTAAAAACTTGCTGCAAATATTTGAAAAAAAAAAATTGTTCAGGTAAATAAAATACAATAATTTAGATTTTCAAGGAAAAAAAAACAAAAAAAAAACTTAACAATTCTGTTTAAATGCTTAAATAAGTATTACTTGTTCTAGAAAAAATAATTGTCTTGAAACACATAATTTCTGAATGATTTTTATTATATATTAATGTAAATCTTAATAACACTCTCTCAAACTGGTCACAGAAGCAAGTTAAAAGAAATTTTATAATTCTAGATTTAAAAGACTCATAAAACGTACTGTTCAAATACTGAGTGCATAATTGGCAAACCGAGCGCGTGGTCGTAAAAAATATTCGGATTTTTTTTTTTTGTGTGTGCCTTTTGTTTCGCATTTTTGTCGTGAATTGTGTGCTGCGAGGAGAAGATTACCCTCTGAAAATGCAGCGTCATCAGTGCATAATTTGAAAATCACAAAAAATCACTTTTCACTCCGAATATTTTTTATGACCACGCGCTCCGGTCATAAAAAATATTCGGAGTGAAAAGTGATTTTTTGTGATTTTCAAAGCCCTTCCTATATCATTGTTGATCGGAAGGCACGGCGTCGGGTGGATTGTGTTTAAATTTTTCGAATAAGGTTTTATTTTTTTTTTTGCGATGAAAAAACCATTTCTATATAATGATCGAAAGACGCACTGGCAATTTGGATCGTTGAGTTAATAGTGGAGCAAAATAACTGTGTGTGAGTGATTTTGTGTGTTAACCAGAAAGACCTTCCCATAGCATCGTTGCTCTGATGGCTCGCCGACGGGTCTGTTATGAAAGTCCTCCCCATAGCGTCGTAGCTCGGGAGGCATCGAAAAGCCAATACCTTATCCTACTAACCCGAAAAAAAAAATTAATCACGTGATGCTTGAAGGAGATGCTGTGAATTCAACGGTCTGAAGCAGTATCAACAAGTATGTAGCGAAAAACTATGTGCTTGATGAGTCTGCAACTTCAACTATCGGACTAACATTCCTCCCTTTCGTTGAACTGCAGGCTTCTTGGGAGGGCGCCGGTATTGACTAATAAAGTAGGGATCTTCAGAAGTTAAACAGTGAACGGATGCTTGACTCCCACTGACCATTTTTGATTCATTGTTTAACTTCAGCTGATCTGACAATAACGGAGTAGCAGCTCATTGGCAGTCAACCATGCTCATGCTCATAAAACGTACTGTTCAAATACTTTGATAAAAAATACTTATCATCAAAATTAAAAAAATATATATTTTCTTGAAGTTGTAAGATTTTTTAAATGCAGTCAAGTTATTAATTGATCCTAACACTTATTTTAACCATTGAAAACGCTGTCTTGTACAAATTTGTTGCAAAATCAAGATCACAAGAATTTACAATAAATGTAAAATTTCCCGGGATTTCCCGGGAAGTTGGTTGAAAATTTCCCGTTTCCCGGGAAATTTGTAACCCCGGGGATTGGACGCTCTGGTATTCGCAAATAAGTTTTGATTGGAATTAATGAACAACAAAACAAATCTTGGAATGAGTGACATTTCAGTTGTTTCCAATTAGTTACTTTCTTGATCAACATTAAAGGGAATTTCGAGAGAGGAGATACAATTGGAAAATATTTGCAACAAAACTATATTGGCAAGGTAAAATACACAGAAAAAAAAATGATGGAAATATTCATCAGGAAAGGGTGACAGATTTTGTGGCTAAAAAATGATGAATTTTACCCCTGAAAATTATGAATTTTAATCAGTTTTTGATGAATATTCATCATTTTCACATTTTTACACATTTTTTATGGAATATTACTCAAATCGTCGCCATCGTGCTAACTTGTCGTACGTGCATTTTGGGCCAAATTGAGTTAAGAACGCCATTTTGTGCAGCTCACAATGCCTCACCGTTTGACCTTCACAGATCCCCAAAATTCGATTTCAATCCTGAGATATTCAACAAAAACCGAAAAAACTCCGTGCATTTTTGTCACTTTACATATGAAAGTAGTTTCAATCTTGTCGTGCTATCTTGTCACTCCATGAAAATTTATGTAAGTGCGACAAAAGGCCAAAGGAATTTAAGGCCAGGAAAGTCAGGATGCGTTTGTCGCACGTACAAGCTAGACTACCGTAAACATTTGTAATTATAACTCGGGACTCCAGCAACCAACTTCAACCAAACTTTGGGACAATGCACAGAATGGTGAGCCAAACAAAACGTGTTTGTTATTGTTTACATTGCGTGCTCTCGTTTTTGAATATTCAAGGTCAAACATTAAAACGCGTTTTTCTCGGAACGTCAAAATGGCGGGTGCGACAAGATAGCACGACGACGTCGAAATGATCAGTAGTGCGGTGCCTGTGTGGACGCGCAGTCCTGTTTTTTGTGTTATTTTCCGTCTCTTTTGTGTCGCTGTTCGAGTGCATGGGGTGATTGGCTATTATAATTAAATAATGGCATCAGTAGTGTGGTGCTTTTCGGGACGCGCAGTTCGGTTTTTTTTACCTTCTTTTTTTCATTGTTTTTTTTTCCACTCGCGTTCGTTGGCCGATGAGTTTTTTTGTGTTGTTCTCTATTTATAGTTTTCTATAAAAACGTACCTATTTTTTTTTTTTTTTTTGAGATTAGCAAGTCGTATTGCTGGATTAAGCCCTTTCTATATCATTTCAATAATCATTTAAATAAATGAAGCCCTTCCTACATCACCGTTGATCGGAAGGCACGCCGACGGAGAATTTCTATAGAATCGCGGTCGAATTTATACTATATTTAAATCCCTAGATAGCTATCTTTCCGCAGCCGGCTGCCTAAGATTTTTAAAATTTCAACCGATAAACAAATTGCTTATGGTCGCATCACCTACCACAGTGAATCCTGACCTCATACCCATCTTACTAACCCCTCAAAACTCATGTGATACTTTGTCGGAGACGCAGTCGATTTGGCGGTCCCATCACTCAAGTATCGGAATAACATTCCCATCCACTTCCCCGTGTCTTACCACTGGTCGTGGCCGGCGTCGGTATTGATCAGCACGATAGGGACCTTTGAAAATTGCGAAGGGGTGATGATTGGTTCCTACTTTTCATCTGTGGTCCACGGAGCAATGTTTGGGGGTCCTGGTCAATAACGAAGTAGCAGCTACGGGTAGACACCAATGCTATGATATGCTATTTTTTATGGAATATTACTCAAATAAAGAGATAATATTCAACCTACCAAATTTACAACATAACAAAATTCAACTTTTTTTTCTGTGTATACTAGTACACAGTAAAAATGATGGTAATATTCATCAAGAAATGGTGACAGATTTTGTGTCAAAAAAAAATGATTAATTTTCATCAGTTTTTGATGAATATTCATCAGGTTCACATTTTTATACATTTCTTATGTCATATTACTCAAAAAAAAGAGGTAATATTCTTTTTTTCTGTGTATCTTCAGGATTCACCTAAATTTAACTGCAGCAATTAAAATGCACCGTTAAATCCTCGGTCAACGTCCTTTGCGGCAGTGATCCAAACCATCATGCAGCGTTTCAGAATTCCACACACGTTTTACTTCTTTTCGCAAAACCCAAAAAAAAGAAAGGTTACTTACACAGAAAAAAAAATGGTAATGTTCATCAGGGAATGGTGACAGATTTTGTATGAAAAAATGTGTAATTACTTAAAAATTGGTGAATATATACCAGTTTGTGATAAATATTCATCAGGTTCACATTTTTACACATTTTTCAGGTAATATTACTTTAAAACAGGTAAAATTCAAACAACCAAAATTTAAACCTTCCAAAATTAAACATTTTTTTCTTGTGTAAATTTGGAAGATTGAATATTATCTCTCTTATGATGTAATTTTACCTCGGTTTAGACTGAAAAAGTAACATTACACCAGAAGGTCAAATTACACATTTTTTCTAACATAAAAGGTGTATCCCTTCCCAGATGTAACATTACCATGATTTTTTTAACTGTGTAGCTGAGAGATGCTTGACTTCTTGTTAATCGTTTTGTGACCATAAATTGCACCATTCAAACGGTAACGAACCGCCACACGAACCAAAACGTGTTCCATAAATCATCCCGGTCTTGTCCAGGCCCAGAACTGCTGTCGCCTCGTTACAGGATTGCCCCTCGTGACGAGCAACATGCAACTCGAAACTGTTTCGCGCTGGTAAAGGGCTGTAATGAGGGTCGTGATTTTGAACCATTTCGATGAAGAATAATTGTTAATTTAAATATGCGCGCGAACGCGTGTGTGCGTGTGTGTTTGGCTCGTTTTCAATTAATTCGTCATTATATAAGTTTGCTGCATTTGTGTGTAACTGCTGGCGGAAAGTGAAAATCCAAACACACCGCCGAAGGGAATAAGGGTCATTGCGAGAGGCCTCATCGCCGGAGAGAAGAATGGCATCACCAGCGAAGCGACGTTGGCAAATACTGCATCACCATCAGCATCAGCAGGGGTCGTAACTTCAATGAGCTCCATTCATTGCCAACTCTTCGTTGGGGAACGTACTGAGTTTGTAAATGGTACCCTAATAGTACAGAGACAATGAGATCGTTGAGTTCATGCCGATTTCTTGTAAAACAAACAAAAGTGATCAAGATCGTACAATTGTCTGTGACAGCGAGTGTGTGATACACAAAACCGAACCAGCAGATTATTGCGTTCTTTTAACACCACTCATGACCGTACTTGGCCGTGCCGTGCCAGTGCAGAAGCAATTTAAGAATAATTTAATTTGATACACGCGTACGCCTCAATAGTGTTCTGATTTGGATGGTGATACAATCTGAAGAGAGAGAAAAAAGCACACTTTCTATCCCGGGGCGGGGTAAAATCAAAGTGTGGTGCGCTGAAACTGTTGAATCGCCCCTATTTTGATAAGCTATAGAGTGTCAATCAAACCCATATCAAATATTATATTTCATTACGCGACCGTCAAGCTGTTGCTCCGCCCTAAATATCGGCTTGGAAATAGATACTGGGCGATGAATCCAATTTGAGAGCGATACAATCTTTACAGACGAACAATGCATTTGACATCATTCAAACAGTTGCCGAATACGGGAATGGATTTCTAACCTATTTTAATCCTTCCTGGCTTCCCTTATCCGGACTGGAGCAGGATGGGGAAGGCCATCTTCGGAATGTCTTATTTCCTTTTCATTAGCAAATGAAACTGCATACGTTTTGTTTCTCATATGTCTACTTAGAGTCTTGAATGATTGGTATTGAACGTCCAAAATTCAAATATCTGGAGTTTTTTTTTTTTAAAAAAAGGTCCAATATCCAATATCCAAATTTCCATTTTTTGCTTTTTGGGTGTTTTTTAATACCCCTGACTCGGTGGTTTCAAAAACACCCAAAAAGCAAAAACAGGAAATTTGGTGAGCAACTCTCTACGAAATCGGCCGATTTCGACCATTTTTATTTTTTGATTTGGTCCAAACTTTGTGGAGGCCTTCCCTATGACCAAATAAACTATTTTGTGTCAGTGGTTCATCCATACAAGTCTCCATACAATTTTGGCTGCTATCCATACAAAAATGGTATGTAAATATGCAAACAGCTGTAACTTTTGAGTGAATTTTCTGATCAATTTGGTGTCTTCGGCAAAGTTGTAGGTATTGTTGAGGACTTTTGAGAAAAAATAGGTACACGGAAAAAAAAATTGCAAATTTTTTAATCAACTTTTTTCACTAAAACTCAATTTCCCAAAATAAGTATTTTTTGATTTTCGAAATTTTTTGATATGTTTTAGGAGACAAAAATCCTCAACTATTAAGCCATAGAGAAACATGGTCAAAAAATCTGCCGCCAAGTTATGAATATTTGAAAAAACAGTGATTTTTGGAAAAAAATCGAAGTTTCATGCAAAAACAAGTTTGGCATTAATTTTTAATGCAAAATTGAATTTGCAATCGAAAAGTACCCTACAGATTTTTTGATAAAGGGCTCCGTTTTCAAGATATAGCCACCGAAAGTTTGATTTTAGCGAAATATTTGCAGTTTTTCAATTTTTAAAAATAGTGACCATAAGTGACCATTTCTAAAAATACTTTTTTTAAAGTTCAGAAAATTTGCTATCAAGTTGTCTAAGAGACATTGAAGATTGGACCTCGGGTTGCAGAGATAGAGCCGCTTTAAGAAAAAGAAACACGAAAATTGAAGTTTTCTTAATCTTACCAAAATAATCCCCCATTTTCTAATGACGATATCTCAGCAACTAATGGTCCGACTATCAATTTTAATACATGAAACATTCGTGAAATTTTTCGATCTTTTCGAAAAAGATATTTTGATTTTTAAATCAAGACTAACATTTTAAAAGGGCCAAACATTGAATATTACGCCCATTTAAAATGCAAGTCTTGATTTTAAAAATTTTAAAATATTTTTTTCGAAAAGATCGGAAAATTTCACGAATGTTTCATGTATTAACATTGAAAATCGGACCATTAGATGCTGATATATCGTCATTAGAAAATGGTGGGTTGTTTTGGTGAGATTAGGAAAACTTCAATTTTCGTGTTTCTTTTTCTTAAAGCGGCTCTATCTCAGCAACCTGAGGTCCAATCTTCAATGTCTCTTAGACAATTTTATAGCAAATTTTCTGAACTTTTCAAAAAAAATATTTTTAGAAACGGTCACTCATGGTCACTATTTTTAAAAATTGAAAAACTTCAAATATTTCGCTAAAATCAAACTTTCGGTGGCTATATCTTGAAAATGGAGCCCTTTATAAAAAAATCTGTAGTTTACTTTTCGATTGCAAATTCAATTTAAGCATTAAAAAATAATGTCAAACTTGTTTCTGCATGAAACTTCGATTTTTTTTCCAAAAATCACTATATTTTCAAAAATTCATAACTCGGCGTATTATATTTTGGGAAATTGAGTTTTAGTAAAAAAAAGTTGATTAAAAAATCAGCAATTTTTTTTCCGTGTACCGTAATCTGGGGTGAATCGGGACTACAGTCTGAATAGGGACAGCAGTTTTTATAGAACTTAAAGCTTTTAAATTTGAAAATGGACGTACACATTATGTTGACCTGAGTCTGTTCTAACCGAAACCAACCAGAAAAATCAAAATATTGTGCTCCAACATGGTTAAAAATGCTGTCCCAATTCGCCCCATGTGTCCCGATTGACCCCAGTTTACGGTACTTATTTTTTCTCAAAAGTCCTTAACAATACCTACAACTTTGCCGAAGACACCAAATTGATCAGAAAATTCACTCAAAAGTTACAGCTGTTTGAATATTTACATACCATTTTTGTATGGATAGCAGCCAAAATTGTATGGAGACTTGTATGGATGAACCAATCACACAAAATAGTTTATTTGGTGATAGGGAAGGCCCCCACAAAGTTTGGGTCAAATAAAAAAATACAAATAAAATCCATTTCCGGTTTTGATAGAGAATTGCTCTGGTTTATTGGACCTCTTCAAAAAAATATTATTATTTATACCTTCACAGAAAATAATGATGGTAATAACGTCATGATTCGAATTCCCGGACGCTTCGAAACCCGGACACTTCAACTTGTTTTATCATTTATTTGGATATAAGTTCGCATTATGAATGTCAAAACTGTGTTATTTGATGAATTCTAACATCAACTTTCATTTAAAGTTTGTTTGAACGCTGTAGTTAATGCCAAAACATTTAAATAAAATAAAATTATAAGTTTACCAAAAATGCGAAACATTTCAACGGAAATATTTCATAGGCATCCAAAGCACCGGGAAGGCAAAGCAGAAATTTATGTTTTTGATTTTCTTAAATTCTAGCCATTTTTATATAAACTATCGATTGTTTTGATGTTAACAGCTTATTTGAGACCTAAAGAATGCCATTCACTAACATTTCAGTCCAATTTTGTGCGATTTATAAGCAAAATCGAGTGTCCGGAATTCGAAGCAAAAGTGTCCGGATTTCGAATCAGCTTCTAACAGTGTCCGGGATTCGAAGCACAACAAGTCATTTTAATTTTCAAATTCTGATAAAAAATTGTTAGAGAAGACATATTTTGCATGCATTTTCTTAAAACTGACTGTTTATACTAAATCCTGATGATATTTCTACATTTCCAACTTATTACATGATTTTTTGCCAGCTATAACAAAAATAATATGGTACTAAGTGTCCGGATTTCGAATCATGACGTTATCCATCAGGAAATGATGGCAGATTTTGTGTCAAAAAAATGATTCATTTTTCCTCAGAAAATTATAATGATTGCAAAACAATTGTTGACTGTTAAACTGGACAGGTGTACATTTTTTACATTCAAATGTTGAAACCATTACTCGTTATTTCATTTTTTTAAGGGCTGTAGTGTCGATTCGTCCCAGTTGACCGGGATAAACCGGGACAAAATAAAAAAAAATCCTGAGATTCGGGAATCACCGATTTTAGAAATTTCCCGGGAATTTTGTTCCGAGAAATCACGCGTTGGACGCACTATTTGGAAAGTTAAACACCTAAAAAATCAAAGCGACAGGTGAGAATGTTGACAAAACCCTTTCCTTTAAAAAAAATACTTTGTGAAATTTTTGTGAATGTCCAGAAGGTTGAAAATCGAATAAAAACAAATTTATCAACACAATAAATGAAATCAAGCTACGGTGGCCGAGAGGTTACGGGTTTCGCCTTATAAGCGGAAGGTGATGGGTTCGATTCCTGTCTGGCTCGGCAAGTCAGATACCTTCAAAGAGTAAATCTGCTCACTGGGAATACTGACCGGAAGGGGGTGGCGTACTGGATTTCCAACTCAGAGGTCGTGAGTTTGATTCTCGTACAAGGTTGATGAAGTTTAAAAAAAAGTTGTGCTAACAGTTTTTTTTAAATAATAAAGTGTCATATGAAATTTAAATTTGAAGATCTACCTAATTAAAACTGTATAATCAATCGTTTCAGGTTGATTTCTAATTCAACTAAACTTATATTACTTATACATTATAAATCTGATTTGATTGTGTGACGTAAGTGCCATTAAGAAAATAAAAAGCATTTTAAATTAACCGCCTATATACTCAACCCCCGGTGGTTGGTCACTTTTTCGTTTGACACTTTTTTAGTTTGTACCCCGTTGGTTGGTCAAAGTCAAACTAAAAAGTGACGAACTGTCACTTTTTACACGGCGCTTACGCACACTATCAAAACAAACGTTTGATAGTGTGTTAATTCTGTGTAAAAAGGGTGTCAAACTAAAAAGTGACCCCGTTCGTTTGACAACAGTTGGTGTCAAACCATCGGGGTTTGAGTGTAGTACAACAAATTTTATTTTTATTTGACTGAAAAACGCTTTTTATTAGGAAAATTATTTTTAGCAAAAGCCGTCTTTAGTCCATCAAAATATTATTTTTGCAAATTTGGTTTTCAAGATTATTCATGAAAAAAATATATTAAATCAATGAAATTTTTTGATTTTTTGTTTTTTTAAATATCCCGGACGTTCAAGTGCTCATCAGCGTCATCAAGTCAAAATCCGGATGTGCATCTCGTACGTGCGGTCGCATATATTCGCACTTAACTTGGCCGCCACCGCCGCCGCGCCTTTGCTTATATCGGGCCTAAATAAAACGTCTCGATGAAGTCTCGACTCTCCGCGGGAACGTCGTAGGATTAATGTTCGTGTTCCATTTTTATTTCTCTGGTAAGCATTAAACGAAAAAATGAAAATAACTCTGTTTTTGTGTGTGACTCGTTGACGCAGCATTCCCGCATGCAGATTGCACATGCGGGACTTAAATCTCGTGGAGTTCAGACAAAAACAAGATCCTCAAGGCTTAAGTAGTGTGGTGATGATTGAACAGTACGCCGGGGTGTCTTGAATCGTGCATTGAAGCTACGTTCTACGGGCAATAATAAACACCAGGTCACGGTAAACATGGGATTCCGGACGGCGTCGTCGTCGTCATTTCTCGTCCGGATTTGCTGTTGAGTCTTAACGGACGGATAGACGTATGGAGGACATGTCGCAAGAGGTGGCGAAAATTACATACAATTTAAATCGTACATGGTCGATGTCGGAGGTAGCTGAAGTTCCAGTAGTCGGGCGTCACTCAAGTACTTGTAGGTATGTAGGATGGGAAAATCCACACGCACCGCACAGCATCCAGCCAACTCACATTGATTGGGGGCCCCACCAGAATTATTAAGTTGAGAGATTACACGGTAGATGGCAATATTTATTCGTGGAGAAATGATCATAATTACGTGAGAAGTCTTCATGAAACTTCGAAGGTTATCATCCGCACACAAATTTTGTAACTGTGATAAATTTGAAATCTACCTACTTTTGACGCAACTGTACCAAACTCTGGTTCAATCGCTGTTCAAACATCGTTATTGCCTTTCTGCAATTAAACGAACAAAAGTAAACTTTTTGAGGTTGAGTGATTCCGTATACCCTTCCTGCTAAATCCTAACCCAAACAATCACAAAAGATAACACAGCGAAATGAAAGGAATATTCTGGCTTCCAACAAACAGCAAAGTTAGTGCCCAGATAGGGGCAGTTTCCCATGTTTACAGACCGATTACAAATATTATCCTTTTCTTTCTGCGTTCAGGCTGTTCATCATCGTCCTTTTTTCGCCGTTTTTCAGGCCACTATTTAGTCACGCGTGGAGGGCAACTGATAATGTCGACGAAATATAATAACAAAAAAAAAAACGCGCCGTCCAAAAACCAATAAATAAACTGCAGTGCACTTTTGGAATGTTTACTTTAGCCAACCACCCCACCACGTTGCGACGTTGAACGGCGTCGTCGTTGATTTTCAGCCGGAAAAGGAAAAGCGTGGTTAATGGAAATGTTCCAGCATTTTGGCACACAGAAGGGTGTCCGAAAAAGAAAATCTTAAAATGTTCAAATAAGTTTCAAAAACTTTACGTGAAATCATTTTTTTATTTTAAATATAAATTAATGAGCAGTGGTCTGTATTTCTGTTCTGATCTAATCGTGGTCAAATTTAATGATTTCAAATACTAAGGCAAAAAATAAACCAACCATGAAAATTGTTAGAGTATTTATGTCTGAAAATCTGCTTGCATTTTTTATCGTTTTGCCTTCCTCACCTCAATGAGGAAAGCCTATAAAATCACTCGAAAAATGAACTTCTTTATTCGACTTCGTAGACCCACCTTCACGCATACCTATCGACTCAGAATCAAATTCTGAACAAATGTATGTGCTGCGTATGTCTGTAAGTCCGTGCACCGGAAAATATGCACACGATTTTCTCCGGATTGGCTGAACCGATTTGGTCTCATTCGATCCGTCTTGGGGTCCCACAAGACCCTAGTTAATATTAAAAAGTTTAGAAAAGTACTTCAAAAGTTATGTTTAAAAAAGATTTTAGCTAAACTTCAGAAGATTGTAAAAAGGGTGGTTTTTATAAGAAAACCCGTTATGCTATATATTGTTAGAAAGGTATTTGAAAGACCTTGCGTTCAAAAGATTAAAGATCTGACAACCCCATCAAAACTTATGAGCACTTAAGTGTTATTTATACACTTTTTTGAGGTCGGATCTCAAATATTTTGATGAAAAAGTTGTTCGGATCTGTGATCATGTGACCCATCGTTAGATAGGTAATCAAAAGACCTTTCCAACGAACCCCGAAGATTGAAGTTCTGACAACCCTATCAAAAGTTATATAAGTACTTTAGTGTTTTAATACACTTGGTTTCAGGGCGGATCTCAGATATTTTGATAAAAATAAGTGTTATTTATACACTTTTTTGAGGCTGTGTAGAATTATCACTTTATGAATGCGAAGAAGGCACCTAAAGGTGGATTAAGTAACGTTTTTTTTTAAATTTAGTTCTACGAACAAATTCTCTACTCTTATTTTATGTTTTTTTTCTGTTTTCTGTTCTGTACATTTTTAGATTGTTTTTTTTTTTCAAAATACCAAGCAAAACAATGTAAATGAGCCAAAAAAAATCAGATTTGGTTGTGCAAAAAAGTAGAACAGTTGAATACTAAGTAATCGATTAGAAGCATTAAAAAAGATAAACAGTTGAATACTTAGTTTAACAGGTCCGCAAACTGCCTTGCGCTTTGATTTTGTTCTGTTTTGTTTTATTTTTTTAAAGGCTGGAGATATTTACGTATATTTACAATTTTAAAATTGAAAAAAATCTCATATTAAATTTTTATTTAATCAAACGAATAAAGACAGCTATTTATCAAAAAAATTGCATAATGTTTTGGATGACTTCGGTTGAAACAGGAACAGAACAAAACAATTAGTACACCGACTTCCAAATGTATCGCTCTAAAATCTCCTGTACCTATTCAGACTATAGTCCAGATTTTTCCCCGGTTGGCGATAGTAACTTGAGGATAATTTGTAAAGACTGGTATCACGGGTCCCCCACAGACCGTTATTATGAAGAAAAAATTTCCACCCAAACCAATGATTGGACATGGTTTCTGGGACCATTCTGCACCTCTGGGCCAAGTTTCAAAATATTTGCCGGCAGAAATTTCGAATACGGTCAGTTTTAGTATTTTTAGTTGAAATTAAGGGAAATCACATGTAAAATGCATAGGAAAACTTCAAAGTTTCAATGCTTAAACTCTGAAACGTTACTGATCATGGTTTTAAATTGTACTTACATGTAGCAAAATGATATAAAACGATTTACGGAACTGACTTAGCCGGATTAAGCCGTAGTTAAGTGACTTAAGTACATTATTTACAAGTTTATATCTAAATATTTTTAAATCTCCTACATTAGGCAATTTTAAGTCTAGGAAGACTAGATTGCATAAAAATAATTAAAATGGGGTGACTTTGAGCCAAGGGGTGACATTGTACCAAATTTTACGTTTGTTTAATAACTAAATAGCTTAACAACAAGCTCGATAAGCTTGAATTATAAGGATTACTCGTTGCAAATATTGTTGTCCTCTCCCACAATTTTGAAAAATTCCATAAAAAGTTAAATAAAAACCTAGCCTGACAAGAGTTTTAAGACACAAACTACATTGAAAACTTAAATCGTCCTTCATATGTAAATATTTATAAGTTCAATAACCTATACATATCAGACTATACTATTTTCACATTTCCTTAAGATATGTCGGGATTGATAAAATAGTGGATGAGTGGTTGTGTTTTCACATGAGACAGGAGTAGGTTTTGTTTTAACTAAATATATTATCAGTAAAAGTACTTGCTGATCAATAATAAGTTTTGATGAATTTCATTGATGATCAAACTGTATCAACAATACATTAATCAATTATAAAATACAGTTTTTGTGATGATTACCTGCAATTTTGCAAAATCATAATTAGTTTGAGATATTAATCCTGTGGGAAGTTGTGCCATTAAACTTTTGCTAATTATAATCATTATACAGGGCAACAAAAATGTTTGAGCTAAATTACAGCTGAAATACTCACTGCATTTCATTCAAATTTCTAAACGTTTTAAAACAAAACAATGTGATTTTTGATTACAAACTTGATACGTCACATAATTGTTTTTCTTTTATTTATATTCAGAACGAATCGATTCAGAACTGGAACATGTGCGCAGCATTTTTAAATCTGTCACTTATAGGTGATTTAAAATCAATAGGCCTATTGAAACATATTAATTTGCGATCTGCGAAGCAATATCATCAAATTATTTTTGGGTTTGGGAACATAAATAGACCAAATTAAGCAGTCTACAAACAAATATTGACATAAACTTAATGCTTATCAAAACAATCTTTTGTACATTGTCACCCCTTGGCTCAAAGTCACCCCATTTTAATTATTTTTATGCAATCTAGTCTTCCTAGACTTAAAATTGCCTAATGTAGGAGATTTAAAAATATTTAGATATAAACTTGTAAATAATGTACTTAAGTCACTTAACTACGGCTTAATCCGGCTAAGTCAGTTCCGTAAATCGTTTTATATCATTTTGCTACATGTAAGTACAATTTAAAACCATGATCAGTAACGTTTCAGAGTTTAAGCATTGAAACTTTGAAGTTTTCCTATGCATTTTACATGTGATTTCCCTTAATTTCAACTAAAAATACTAAAACTGACCGTATTCGAAATTTCTGCCGGCAAATATTTTGAAACTTGGCCTAGAGGTGCAGAATGGTCCCAGAAACCATGTCCAATCATTGGTTTGGGTGGAAATTTTTTCTTCATAATAACGGTCTGTGGGGGACCCGTGGGTATTATTTTATTTATTGTGTTTTTTTTTTGTTTTTTAGACATGTAAAAGTTTTTGTTTAAGCTTCAAAAATCAAATTATTCGCTCTACAGCATTGCCTTGGCGTTCTCGATTGCGAGATTCCTACTCGAAACTAGGTGTTCGAAGGCTTAATTGTTGAGGCAATTGCAAATCTCTTTTTTACACCTTAGCTTCCATCCACCCCGGGATTCGAACTGACGACCTTTGGATTGTTAGTCCAACTGCCTACCAGCGACTCCACCGAGGCAGGACCCAGGAGACGACTCCTACACCTGGACTGAGCTAACGACCTAACCTTTTAGGTTAGTCCGGGGCCAACATTTACTTCCCGTCCGACGGAAGGCGTGATCAGACAAATCTCGTCTCGAAAAATGCCACCGGGACCGTCTGGGATCGAACCCTTTAAGCTTATGTCATATAAAAATATATAAAAGACATATTTTTATAAAAGACTTGTGTAATTTGGATCGCAAATAAAAAAAAAAGAATCACAATGAAATTTAAAATTGTAGTTGATTTAAAAACCAAAACACAATATAGAACAAAAAAAAACTATTTTTGATTTATTTTAGGCTATCTAAAAATTGTCGTATTTGTTTAAATTGTAGATTATCAACAATTAATATTATTAACCTGGAAAAATTGGACGCCCTAGTGTAAACAGATAGGATCTTGCTCAGGTCAATTTTGCACTTTCGAAATGAAATGTTTAATTTTGTAACTTTTAAAATATTTTCGGTTCAAAGATTACAAAATATTACATTTAATTTTCATCATTGAAAATCGGAGCAATTCTCTGGGACTTTGGTAAATGATTTATATTTGTTTATCTGCCTAAAATTTTTCATGCATATTTGGTATGTCAAAGAAGCCGTAGAAAAACAAAAACTGTATGTAAATGTTCAAAATGTGTACCTTGGTCGATTTGGTGACATCGGCAAAGTTGTAGGGGAAAATACCATACTTCCATTTTTTACACTCGGATATGATTGGATGTGTTTTGGAACAGACATTTTAACATTGTTTTGTGTATGATTTTTTGAAAAAATAAAAATACTTATTATTGGCACATTATCGAAATCTTGGAAAATATTCAATTTTAATCAAAAATAAAATTGAATCCGTAATCGAAAAGCCTTTTAAATTGTTTTGTTAAATTGCACCGTTTTTATGCTAAAAGTGGTTTTCGAAAAAAGTCCACTTGTCCGATTTTAATGTTTTAAAACGTAAATTGTTAAAAAAAAATCACAGCCATGGACATGGAAATTATTTTAAAATAAAAAAAATACTTATTTTAACCTGAAATGAGCCCTCAAACATTCAATCGAAAAAATATTAAGTACCTTCGTTTAATTTTTTTATGTTTTGGAGGACACTTATATTTTTTCGAAAACATGATTTTTTTGAAAACTATGTTTGAAATAATGCTGTCCATAATTTTCATTCGCTCAAAAGTTGGCTTTTTGGTTCCATCTATTTTTTTTTTCTTTTAAATCGAGGTTTGCAATGCAAATTTTACTTAGAGTTTTTGTATCACCTAGATTCAAACATTTTATCCTACAAACCATTGCCAAAAGAACTTAACATTTTTACTTTCTAAATTCATTATTTTTTTTAATTCTCGGTAAAAGCACAACTGTAATAATGTATAAAGCATATTTCGATACTTTTTGCTTTAATATTTTGAAAGTTGGGCATGAAATTTTATTTTTTTAACAATAAAACACTTTTTTACCATCACTTTTTCCAAATTTCGCTTCCCTTGCAAAACATGGCAGACTTCTGGAAAACCTCCGGACACGGAGAAAGGTTATCTAAAATTATAACCAATCATAAATCTTGCAAAAGGGTCTCGTGTCTGTCTTCTTTTGGTGCTGCTGCGGATGTTCGTTTCCCATACGGAGAAGAGAGAGACGCATACGCGATATTGTGGCGTGGCGTGTCGCGTTCACGCGCAAAACAAACATGTTGCATGTTGGGAGAGGACGAGCATAAATTTACCGCCGCAATGTTGTAGACTTTTGAGCGTGGTGTTGAAGCATGGCGGTTCACGGTGGGTAAGAAGGGGATTATTATGCAACTTGCATGCACCTCGGAAATTCCTTCTGGAGGTTGTTGGGTGGACTATTCTAAGTCATAAAACTCGATTCCCAAAATATTCTGTCGGTGAAAACTGATTTTATCTCGATTTGAAGATAAAAAACCTAATATATCCCCTAAAACTCGAAAATACGTCTAAAATCTCGGTCTAACTCTGGACAAAGAAGTTAATTTTCATCAAGATATCAATTCTTAGTTCCCAAAATATAATCCTGACAAAGTACACCTTAAATCGGTCCATTATTGAGTCCCAGCGTCATCAGGAGGTGTAAAATAGTGTTATTTAAAAAAAATATTTTCAATTTGCTCTGGTAAATCAACTGTCATGTCTGAATTCAAAAACTAATGTTGTAGCATTGTTGCAAACAAAATGAAGAACAATTTTGCAGAATAAAGTATGACATTTTATCCATTTTCAGTAAAGTTATGTCTATTTTAGTGGGGAAATTGCTGCCAATTTTCAAAATTCTTCGATATTTAACTCATTCCTGTTATGAACAGCTACTACGATCATACTCAGTAAGATGTAACAAAAACTACTTTTTGGCGTGCATTCAGGGGCTGGTTAAGGTGGGCGTACTGCGCTCAAATCCCAAATATGAGCTTGATTGAACTTAATAGGAGCTATGCATTTGAATTTTACATAGGATTCAACCCGTAAAAAACATGTTTTTCAAAAATGTAGATTTTTTAGGCACTTTGGCCACTGAAGCGTTTATTGTCAACATCATTGGCGTGTAGACCAGATCCTTGCGCATGTTTTGGTATATATAACATTGAAGTTTTGAGCAAAATGGAATGGCGTGTCGCCTATATTTTCTGCTGATCCGTTTTTCGAAAAATTTCAAAACTTTGAAGGCCTGAGCTCCAGAGTGCGTCAATTCAATGTTATATATACCAAAACATGCGCAAGGATCTGGCCTACACGCCAATGATGTTGACAATAAACGCTTCAGTGGCCAAAGTGCCTAAAAATCTACATTTTGAAAAACATGTTTTACGAGTTGAATCTATGAAAATTAAAATGCATAGCGACAGCTCCTATTAAGTTCAATCAAGCTCATATTTGGGATTTGAACTAAGTATGCCCACCGTAACCAGCTCCTGAATGCCCGCCAAATGTAATTTTGTTACATCCTACTGAGTATGATCATAGTAGCTGTTTATAACAGGAATTGATTAAATATCGAAGAATTTTGAAAATTGGCAGCAACTTTCCCACTAAAATAGACATAACATTACCGAAAATGGATAAAATGTCATACTTTTTTCTGCAAAATTGTTCTTCATTTTGTTTGCAACAAGGCTACAACATTAGTTTTCGAATTCAGACATGACAGTTGATTTACCAGAGCAAATTGAAAATATTTTTTTTAAATAACACTATTTTACACCTCCTGATGACGCTGGGACTCAAGTAATGGACCGATTTAAGGTGTACTTTGTCAGGATTATATTTTGGGAACTAAGAATTGATATCTTGATGAAAATTAACTTCTTTGTCCAGAGTTAGACCGAGATTTTAGACGTATTTTTGAGGTTTTAGGTGATATATTAGGTTTTTTATCTTCAAATCGAGATAAAATCAGTTTTCACCGACAGAATATTTTGGGAATCGGTTTTTCTGACTCAGAATAGTCCCCCCAACAAACCCCAGAAGGAATTTCCGAGGTGCATGCAAGTTGCATAATAATCCCCTTCTTACCCACCGTGCGGTTGGAAGTAGAAGTGTTTTTTTTTTATGTGAAAAGATTTTATAAAATATTGAAGGATGATAATTTTTATCAAATTGATTTTACTCAAAATTGAGGAAAAACCGTCATGGTGACAATTTGTGACACAATGTAGCATTTCTCTGGTCGTTTCAAGAATCTGTCCCAACAAAAGAACTCCAAAGACACGGATGCTGCAGCTTGCTGTGCATCCCACTTCTCATTGATTAGCTTCAGTTCCACTGACTGTGTGTCCC
Organism: Culex quinquefasciatus; assembly: GCF_015732765.1. Taxonomy (NCBI): domain Eukaryota; kingdom Metazoa; phylum Arthropoda; class Insecta; order Diptera; family Culicidae; genus Culex; species Culex quinquefasciatus. Next base: position 178,605,886 of record NC_051863.1, read on the forward strand.
TAATTGCCACTTCTTCTACCCGATTCTTCCAGTTGAACTGAGGCTTGCGTGCGCTTCATTACGCATCCTTCTCTACCTGGATTCTCATCGGAACCCCGTAATCAGATGGTTTTCTGTTCTGTTCCTCTTCGAAAGGTGCAACTTTCCTCTTCTTTTTTTGTAGAACGACCGCTCGGAAATGAAATTAAGAATAATCAGCCTTTGCCTGGGTTTTTTTTATTTCCTTCGAAGCAAAAAAACAAAGTCTCAAAAAGGTACCCTGATGAGAAAAGGAAGATTCAATCCATAAAGTCGGGGCCATCTGGCTCGTTTCTCTTGGAATTTTGTTTTGTTTCAAGCTCTCGAACACCGCGTGCCTTCTATCCTGCGCGACCTGCTTTGAAGTGCCCAGCCATCGGGCTCAAGAAACTTGATATTTCTTAGCCCTGCGAAGGGACCTTCTTCAGAATATGTCGGTTTTCGCGGCAACCTGTCTTCCGCTTGCAATGTTTGAAATTTAAGGCAGGAACAAGGGCAATGTGGCATATGTACACAGTTGAGCCTTTTCACTATACATAATACTCAAGTGGTTTTATTTTCTGACTGGGAAGCAGGCTACCAAATGGAAACTTCCGTGGAAACCTTTGAAAAAGGGAGGAGGTTCTGCGTCCTGCATTGTAATGTGGCGTTGCTAAGTCAGTGCGGATTACAACTCACCTCTCAGCCAACACCGGATTACGGTCAGCTTGAACGTTTGACCCAGATATCGACGAAGAGTCATCGTGCTTGGCACCGATTAGCGATCTTCGCGCGACACCCGACCGCTTATTGAGTTAGGCCATGTGCTAAGAATATTATCCAATTTTTCATGAGCTTCCACGCGATGCAGTCAGGTGTCTACCCATTTCAGTATGTTACACAACAAACTCTAGAATCTAGAATCACTGCACAGACAACGCCGCGAATTGAGTCACGCCTGATCAAGATTCCACGACGCCGTCGGCGTCGTCATTGTAAGAAAAAAAACAAGTTGTTCAGCCTTCAGCGCAGCAAGTAATTCTAACCGCGTCAAGTGAATAAATTCCTCTGAGACAAGACTGAGCGCCCCTTTGTGTGATACGACCGTCAGGTCGTGTTCCGAGGGAGACGAAGACGACGACGACGAAACCGCGGTGCTGCATCTTCAATCGAATCGTTGCGATATTGGTAATAGGCGACCGGCAGGCATTCAAAGTTCGATGCTTCATTGAGTCTGCTTCTATCAACTGTTTGAGGAGTATTATTTACAGCGCAAGTGCCCGCTGTCGCGCTGCTGCTTGTTTACTGCAGTTCAGGAATTCATAATCTATATTGAGGGTGACGCAAGCTGGTGCCATCGTCTTTGATGTAAAATTTAGTTTTAATAAAGGGCAGGTGTCAAGTTTCAAGGAAGAGAAGTGTGCACCACCTTTGAATAGAAACGATTAATAGTTTGATGTAAAAAAATATGTACGTTACTAAATAGAGCAATTTGTTTCAACAAAAGTTTAACATACAAGAAGAGCAAAAAATATTTTACAACCCTTTTTTAACTCTTTTTTCTGTGTGTTTCTTTTTTCGATGAAAAAATTATATTGAGATCACGATCAATGTTTCAAATAATGTTTTCGACAACACCGTTTTTGTTAAAAAAAACATATTTCCCACAGAATAATAACTGGTTGTTAACGTAGTTTTATCGTTGAGCAAAAATAATGACTGATAAACATATTTTGTAATGATGAAGTTCGTCAGTTCAGTTCTAGTTCAAACGAAGAAGTACAAAACTACGTAATTCTATGTTTCAAATTAGATTTTTAACGGTATCACATCGTGGTTCGATAACGATAATGATAAATAAACTAAGGTTTAAAGTATAAAAATACAGTCCAGACTCGAAAAAACGAAACTCTCGTAAAAAAAATCACTTTGGATAATCGAAACGACAAAATTTATTTATTCGTTGTCTCATTTTTTAGGTTAAAGTCCCGTTAATAAAATAAACAACAACATTTTTTTTGTTGAGCCCAAATATGACCTCAGAAGTTCTTAAAAGTGATCTTTTTATTCGGAATAAAAAGTTCACAAATAACAATTAAGTGGTCATAACATGAGACAGGAATGCCAGATCTTGAATGTTTTGGACTCGTTGGAAAGGTCTTTTGATTACTTAACCGACGGTGATCGGATGATGGATCCGGACATAGTTTAAATACATTTAATTGAGATCTGGCTTCAAAAAGTACATAAATATCACTTGTGTGGCCATAACTTGAGACAGGGTTGCAAAAAGATTTTTGGATTACCTTACCAATAATGCATAACATTTGAGTCGATTTGCGGTCACTTTTCTAACATCCGGATAAATACAAAAACACATTTTTAAGCATAACTTTTGAACTACTTATCGAAACTTAATAAAAATCAATAGGTACGTAAGGAACCTTAAACCAAATCGAATGCAACTGATTTGACCAAAATCGGTTCAGCCAGCGCTGAGAAAACTCAGTGAGACACACACAGACATTTCTTCAGTTTTCGATTCGATAGGTATACATGAAGGTGGGTCTACGAGCTTTCTGTGAAAAGTTCATTTTAAGAGCAGGATTATAGCCATACCTCAGTGAGGAAGACAAAACGAGTCTGGTCTGTACAAGTTATATTCATAAAACGCTATATTTTTTTGGATACTCATTTTTTTTCATTTTTTTAATACAAAAATTATCAAAATTTACAACGTGGGTATCAAATGTTGCGAAATTTTGTATAGATTTTCCCTTCATAAGTAATTTTAGAATTAACAGCCTGTTTTTACCAATTTTTATACTGTGTCATCCTGTTTTTGGCACAACGACTTTCGACACATTTTCCCTCGTCAAAAATATCTGTTAATTGAAATTACCCACATTTGTCTTCTAAATTGTTGATTGAAATCCAATCTTAAACTTCACTCAATGATGAACAATTTTAAAATTGAAGCTGATTTTTGGCAAGCAGAAATGTTTGAAAAAATCGTGTTACCGTAAACCGGGGTGACTTTGATAGGATTTCAATTCGTTTTTGGAATATTTTCCAACAGTAAAGGTTTTTTTTCAAGATTATTATTTCTGAAACATGTACTGGGGTACGCCACACCAAGTCCATGCTCTATTGTGAATAAAAAAGGGTTTTTCAATAGCGTTTAGAAAAATAGTTACTTTAAAAATTCTTAGTTTAAATTCTGGGGTGACTTTGATAGTCATAGTTTTTCTTCTTAAAACCATGTTTAAGATGTTCAAACTTTATTTGTACGTTAAATGTACCATCACTAAAGTAGCTGATATAGTTTTAAGAAAAAAAAATCCATATTTTTATTTAGTTAACTAAATTTATAAGATTTTTAACAAAAAACATATAAATTTTAGGTAAAATTGCTAAAAAGTCGGAATTTTGTCAAAAATTTGTTAAAACTAGTTTTGTTTATAAAACTATGGATTTAAATTGCATTTCATACTAAATTCTAAGCACGAATCACAAGTTTTCACATTTTACATGAAATTTGTTCAACTGAAATTGCCTATAAATTTGGAGATTTTTTTTTAATTTTGTTTCAAAATCACATATTATTTATTATTTACAATCTTATTTAACCTTCTCCTAGAAGAAAATTGTCCAAAGAATCTAGATGTGGGCAAAAAAAGAGCGAGTCGCTCAATGAGCCGTTCACTAAAAAGAGCGAACGAACCATGGCTCACAAAAACAGAACCGCGGTTATTTTTTAAACTACGGTCTTTTGAAAGTACCGTTCCAAGATAGAATGATTTTTAAACTTGTTATAAATATAATTTATCGAATTTCGAACAAATTGCATCACAAAATTTGTTTTTAGAATTGAAAATGCAATTCTCAATTGAAAAAAAATTGCTTATAAAAATTAATCCCAAAATAGCATTGCTGCCAAACACCACTTTAAAGTGCATTTTTCTGCATTGATAATCATATTTAGCATGTTTGGGCTTGTTTAAAAATGCTTTGATTTTTTGTGAAATTCCAATGTACAGCACCGCAAAAAAATTTTTTTCGCAGAAAATAATTTTTTTGTCAATACTTAGATATTTTGGAAACTAATGATGGCTAAACAACTGGACAGGTGTATAATGTATTTTAAAACACTTTTTTCATTAAAATGTTGAAACCATGGCTCGTAATTTAAATTTTTATACTTTTTTATTATTTTGCCCCCCCCCCCCCTCGACTTTGGTCAGAGTCGAGGGAAATAGACTTCAAAAAATATTTGCACCGGCCTAAAACTTAAAACATAAAAAAAACATCTACTAAGCATATTTTTTTGAATGTGGAGAAAAATTACAATTTATATCTGCTTTTGTTATTTTTTCATTTTGTGTAGATGTCACCTATTTTCATGAAACGAAATAAAACTTATAAAAAGGATTATTTTTTACCCGAAATTTTACATCTGCAGAGTTCGCACTTTTTGTTTTGCTGTCTAGCACGAGAGTTCAACACCAAGCTCCACGGTGGTGTTATTACTGTAGATAGCACACGCCGTGTCGTTTCGAGATAGTCTCAGCCACTAAATGCCACGAAGCATCAGCTCCACCAGAGATGGTGTTCGACAGCATCTCACTCTCCGGTCCGATTAATTCGTCAATCTCCAGCACGTCAAACGACTTTTGGCCTATCCTATCTTGCTGTAGTAAATAAACACAGACGAAGTTGGTCGACACAAATAGAGTTTGTTCGACCCACCACGCCGGATGAAAACATAAATCAACTTTTTCTAAGACAACAACGGCAGCAGCAGCAACTTCCAGGGCAGATAATTGCTGGGTCTTCGCGGTCGACGTCGTCGTCGTCGGGAATGACTAGCGCCACGGAGTACAAACTAGTCACTGGAAAGACAACATGACGAAATCGGGCGTGGATAGTGACTAATTTTAGCCGTTTTGGAAAGTATGTATGCACACACAACACAGTGAGGAAAATTTCACTCTCAAAGAAGTGAAAAAAAAAGCTTAATGCACTTGCCGAGAGTTGCGCTGTTGTTGGGCTCATTAATTTCATTTTGACATGCACGGATTATCTTGGGGTTTTCGACGAGATTCCACTAAACTAAATGTTGTTTCAGGAGGGCGCATTCCCGTTTGGGGCCAAAACGCCGGAAAATTTGGAGTCACTGTTCTAAAAAAGAAAGGGGGGAATTCCCCGGGTGACAAATTTATGGGATTTTAAATTAAACCTAATGCACAACTCACAGAAACGCCACTCTGTTGTTCCTCCAAGAGTTAATGAATGGTTTCGTCTATAGGGATCAGACCGTCAAGGGATCAACAGCCCTCAAACTGCTGCCAAACATCAGCACGGGGAATGTCAACGCAGTGAATTTATAATTGATGTCGTTTTCAAAGGGAACCCTGAAGGAATGTTTTCGCCCCTCGAAACAGCAGAAAAAAGGGGTTTCGGAGAATTTTTAAGCTCTTATGTGTGACTGATTACAGTTTAATGTGGTTCGAATGGGATGGTGTCGTACAGTTTATGTTGGTACATTTATTTAGTTTGAGTGCCCATGTGACAGTGGGAAATTAATCAGCAATCAATTGTGGTGACAGAAAATCGATCAATTTTCTTTAATTTTACAATTTTTGGATTTTAAAAGACCACCAGTTTATTTTAGTTCCATAAGTCAATGATAAGATAAATTATGGTAACGTGATTTATTTATTGTGTTTCCTTTGTGAATTGAGAAAGTAAAAAGGAAGATACCCAAGTAACCGCGAGGCACTAAATAGCGGCATTAAATCAGCATTATATTGGCATTTAATACCAGCAAATAATGCTTCAAAACATTAAATCAGCACTTTTCCCTTGAGAAATATTTCAAGTGGCGCACAGTGATGCCGTTTTAATGCCTCACCGAAAGCTCGAACAAAAAAAACTGCTTTATCGACGTCAAGGCTGGGGAAAAAAAAGGACAGCTAGCTGCTCCACACACTTGGTGGTGGGCCTCCTTAGTTTTTTTTTTTCTCCTGTTGCGTTTCATGTGTGAGTGTGACACTTTGATGTTATTCTTGCATTTTTCTCGTCGATCTCCAGGATGCGTGCCAGCCAACTGATGTATTCTGAAATTAGTGTTTGTTTTGAAAGTTTTAATCGATGTGGTTAATGCATCGAACATTAAGGAAGCTTTTCTTTCTGCTGTTTCGAGTTTCTGGTTCATGAGAAAAACCCGTTGTCATTTTGTTGGACGAAAATTATTGACGAGTCACTCAGCAAATTGCGGCCATCCAGTCAAGTACAGTACAATCAATTACGGAAGGCTTGGGGTTAATAGGGACAAGTAATGGCTAACGGCTAACGTAAACTGTTTTGGTCCACGGTTGGCAAAATTTCACAAAGTGTATCAGACTTCCGGAAAGCAGCTTTTTGCTTGCGAGAAAAGTCATTCAATTTACCAGAGAACTTTTGATAATGTCCTTTGTGCTATGGGCATATGTTTTGAAAAATTTGACTTAATTACAGGCTGCAGTTTTCCACAAAAAAAAACAAAAAAAAACACTTCAGTCAGCGGGAATTGAACCCAGTTTACACAAAAATAAAACTGTTGCACACTGGGGGAAATGCGCCTTAGCCCGCACGCTTATTGGAACAGTATAACGGGAGAAGGATAAAAGTCAATAAGAGCGTGACTGGCTGAAATGTTTCCCGTATGGATGGGTTACTTCCCAAGTAACCGCGAGGCACTAAATAGCGGCATTAAATCAGCATTATATTGGCATTTAATACCAGCAAATAATGCTTCAAAACATTAAATCAGCACTTTTCCCTTGAGAAATATTTCAAGTGGCGCACAGTGATGCCGTTTTAATGCCTCACCGAAAGCTCGAACAAAAAAAACTGCTTTATCGACGTCAAGGCTGGGGAAAAAAAAGGACAGCTAGCTGCTCCACACACTTGGTGGTGGGCCTCCTTAGTTTTTTTTTTTCTCCTGTTGCGTTTCATGTGTGAGTGTGACACTTTGATGTTATTCTTGCATTTTTCTCGTCGATCTCCAGGATGCGTGCCAGCCAACTGATGTATTCTGAAATTAGTGTTTGTTTTGAAAGTTTTAATCGATGTGGTTAATGCATCGAACATTAAGGAAGCTTTTCTTTCTGCTGTTTCGAGTTTCTGGTTCATGAGAAAAACCCGTTGTCATTTTGTTGGACGAAAATTATTGACGAGTCACTCAGCAAATTGCGGCCATCCAGTCAAGTACAGTACAATCAATTACGGAAGGCTTGGGGTTAATAGGGACAAGTAATGGCTAACGGCTAACGTAAACTGTTTTGGTCCACGGTTGGCAAAATTTCACAAAGTGTATCAGACTTCCGGAAAGCAGCTTTTTGCTTGCGAGAAAAGTCATTCAATTTACCAGAGAACTTTTGATAATGTCCTTTGTGCTATGGGCATATGTTTTGAAAAATTTGACTTAATTACAGGCTGCAGTTTTCCACAAAAAAAAACAAAAAAAAAACACTTCAGTCAGCGGGAATTGAACCCAGTTTACACAAAAATAAAACTGTTGCACACTGGGGGAAATGCGCCTTAGCCCGCACGCTTATTGGAACAGTATAACGGGAGAAGGATAAAAGTCAATAAGAGCGTGACTGGCTGAAATGTTTCCCGTATGGATGGGTTACTTCCCAAGTAACCGCGAGGCACTAAATAGCGGCATTAAATCAGCATTATATTGGCATTTAATACCAGCAAATAATGCTTCAAAACATTAAATCAGCACTTTTCCCTTGAGAAATATTTCAAGTGGCGCACAGTGATGCCGTTTTAATGCCTCACCGAAAGCTCGAACAAAAAAAACTGCTTTATCGACGTCAAGGCTGGGGAAAAAAAAGGACAGCTAGCTGCTCCACACACTTGGTGGTGGGCCTCCTTAGTTTTTTTTTTTCTCCTGTTGCGTTTCATGTGTGAGTGTGACACTTTGATGTTATTCTTGCATTTTTCTCGTCGATCTCCAGGATGCGTGCCAGCCAACTGATGTATTCTGAAATTAGTGTTTGTTTTGAAAGTTTTAATCGATGTGGTTAATGCATCGAACATTAAGGAAGCTTTTCTTTCTGCTGTTTCGAGTTTCTGGTTCATGAGAAAAACCCGTTGTCATTTTGTTGGACGAAAATTATTGACGAGTCACTCAGCAAATTGCGGCCATCCAGTCAAGTACAGTACAATCAATTACGGAAGGCTTGGGGTTAATAGGGACAAGTAATGGCTAACGGCTAACGTAAACTGTTTTGGTCCACGGTTGGCAAAATTTCACAAAGTGTATCAGACTTCCGGAAAGCAGCTTTTTGCTTGCGAGAAAAGTCATTCAATTTACCAGAGAACTTTTGATAATGTCCTTTGTGCTATGGGCATATGTTTTGAAAAATTTGACTTAATTACAGGCTGCAGTTTTCCACAAAAAAAAACAAAAAAAAAACACTTCAGTCAGCGGGAATTGAACCCAGTTTACACAAAAATAAAACTGTTGCACACTGGGGGAAATGCGCCTTAGCCCGCACGCTTATTGGAACAGTATAACGGGAGAAGGATAAAAGTCAATAAGAGCGTGACTGGCTGAAATGTTTCCCGTATGGATGGGTTACTTTGTTGATAAACATCAAATGCTTTGAAGCACATTTTCAAGGTCGTAAATGGTGATTTAATGCCAGTTGTAATGCTGCAAAGTTTTGGTACTTTGAGGCATTCGCAAAGCTTATTTACTACTTCAAAGCATTCGAGTGCTGATTTAGTACTGAATAAATACTTCAATTTAGTGCTTGTGGTTACTTGGGTTTGTTGATAAACATCAAATGCTTTGAAGCACATTTTCAAGGTCGTAAATGGTGATTTAATGCCAGTTGTAATGCTGCAAAGTTTTGGTACTTTGAGGCATTCGCAAAGCTTATTTACTACTTCAAAGCATTCGAGTGCTGATTTAGTACTGAATAAATACTTCAATTTAGTGCTTGTGGTTACTTGGGTATGACGATATCCTAAAGGTATAAACCTGCTTGGCACAAACCAGTTTTTCGATGGAAGTAGCATGCAAAAAAGACCTTGGTCAAGCTCGACGGGAAATGACATCAACAGTGCAAATTTGCGAGACCAGTCCAATTATTGTGCTGCAGGGGAAAGCAAAAGTTATTTCTAAGAGCATCTCTCATACATTGAAAAATCCAGAGTTAAGTTCAGTAAAATGAGGTGATTCATGCAGATTTGAATTGGGAAAGCTTTGGTTGCATCATTTGACTTCAGAGAAAGATTGCAGTGATTGCTGATTGGTGCAATTGAGTTAATTTTATTGAATGTTCAAAAATGTAATATAAAGAATAAGTGGTTTTCCCAGACTGTGTCACCAGAATAAGACACACAAACTTACGGCATTACGGCTCTGTACCACGCTGTAGGGGTCTCCAAAATAAGGAATATTTCCGTACATTCTGAATATCGAGAAAATGTATTTTCATAAATGTCAGCTGTATAATCTTATAGCTAAGCTAATATTCCTTAAAATTATTTGAATCGTTTTTATCAACATCTTTTTTTGATAATTTACATTAAATTACATACCGTCATTGTAGGAGACTTCGGATGTGCAGGTGCGATTGAGCCAAAGTATAGAATATCGACGAAAATATAAACATTGAAAAATGTTAGCAACAGCCTTAGTATTGACGACATTTTTTGTTTCGCAAAATAAATTTTTTTGCGGTTCTCTACATCGGGTTTTTTTACAAAAATTCTAAATGTTTTTTAAACAACTTAAAAAATGCTTGGAAAATGCTTTTAAAATTGTTTAAACTGTTTGCACGTTTGTTTAAATTGAAATTTCATTATTATTTTTTTTTTTTTTGAAAGCAAAATATTTTTTCTCTGATTTTTTGGGCAGGTTTTAAAGGGAGGTGGGATATTAACTTGGGTGGGTCTCGTGGCGCAGGGGTAGCGGCTTCGGCTGCCGATCCCGATGATGCTATGAGACGCGGGTTCGATTCCCGCCACTGAGCTTCTATCGGATGGTGAAGTAAAACGTCGGTCCCGGTTTCTCCTGTCTCGTCAGAGGCGCTGGAGCAGAAATCCCACGTTAGAGGAAGGCCATGCCCCGGGGGGCGTAGTGCCAATAGTTTCGGGATATTAACTTTGAATATTTGCAACGGGCTCTTAAAAAATAAATATATTTTTTGGAAAAACATTAAAAACGACGCAGACCTCCCATTAATCTGCGTAATTTAGCGAAATAATTTTCTGTTCTCCTGTGACCTGTCTATCAAAATTTCCAATTATTGCACAAAATAGCTTTTGCTATTGGTTTAATATAAAAATTTTACTAATATCTAGAGTTAGTGGAACTTCACGATTTCACGAAATATGGCTTTTTCCGCGAAATCCCGTGAAATTTTATGTTCAATTACTTATATAGGGTTAGTGAATTTTAACGATTCCGCGGAAGGGTGAAAAATTCTTGAAATTTATCAATTTTCTCAAATCACTTTTTTTTTTAATTACTTCATAATAAATATTTCTACCATAAATACTATTTCAGTTCGTTTGATAAGCTTGATATGAACCATATGAAGAATTATTAAAATTTTCAGTTTCTATAGAAACTAACTAAATTTAGTAATACTTTAATTCGCTGTATTACTAATTTTACTGCTATTTTATTTAAAATGTATGATTTCAAAAGAAATTAAAAGAATCAAGCTTTGTTTTATTTAAAATAAAATGAAGAGTATTTTTAATCTTTGAAATCACCTTTTTAAAACATTTCAGATTTTTTTCTGAATCCTGTTTTTTTTAAATATTTGATTATTTGTGTGAATTCCCTTGAAAGTTAAAAAATACATTTTTTTTGTTTTTTGTTCTTATTTTGAATGAAAATTTCGATTTCGTAACAATTTATAATATTTTTGCCTATGGATTTAAAATTTAGTTTTTTAAAAAGAGAGATGAAAACCTTAAAAATTATTTTGAATGGTCTAAATGTTGAAAAAAAAAATTAAACTATTTTACATATTTTGGATGGACAAGATTGTTGAATCTTGCTTTGATTTGAAATTCAATAAAATTTAAACTGATAAAACAGAAGCAAATCGGCGAAAACTTTTTAACCTTTTTTAGTTGAACATTAAAAAAGCAATTCAATAAATGAGAATACGCATGCCTTACACTTTGTTACAAAATATAAATTGAGCCCTTCCGTAAATCAGACGTTTTTTTTTGCTAATTAGGAGCTTTTTTGTCACGTTCACGTCAATTTATTGAAGAATAATATATAATGAAGCATAAAAAGTAGTTTCTGTGATTTAAACATAAGATTTTCAGAGTTATTTTAACATTTTTCTCGTTCCGCGAAATTTGCATGAAATTCGGTGTTTTGAAATTGAGGTCCCCGTGAAATTTGCTATTTTCGAGCGTGAAAAATCACTAAGCCTACTAATATCCCACAACTTTCATGAATTTTTCAGAAAAAAAATCTTTTGATTTTATTTTTTAAGAAAAATTTCCACCGGGTTTTTTTGTTTTAACTAAAAAAAACCTGTTCGACGATCCTGAGGTCCTAGTTGGTGTCATTCACTCTTGGGGCAATGACTGTCGATGATTATTTTGAATTAGTGAATTGAAACGAAAAATTAATCTCGATATGTAGAACGTTTTTTGAGCAATTCCATCTCAAAACAGGATTTTTTTTTGGTATTTTTTCTCGACCCTCTCCGATTTCAATGAAACTTTGTAGACATGTTTTCCTACGCTTATGTAAGCCATTTTTGTGTATATGGAGCCAGTTTCATTCGAAAATGACATTTAAGAAGGGCGTAAGTATTTTAAATATTTTTGTATTTCGTAATTTAAGGCTATCGGGCAGCAAATCCAAATTTTTTGGGAAAATATTTATTTCTCGAATTCCAAGATGTTTTTCAAAAAACCGTCTTTAACATATGTGGACAACATCCCAAAGTGTCTCTGGGTAAAATTTGAACATGATTCATTGAGTTTTACGTAAAATATTGGCTATTTAGTGGCATATTTTGGTAGTATGTCGAATTCGCATGAATATTTTGTACTTATAAAACACAAATTTAGGCATGATATTTTATTAGGTTGTAGTCGAGACAATTCCCTACAATTTGGTGTATAGAAAGTCATAGTTTGCCTAACAAATATTTGCATATTTGGCTATTTCCGAAAAAAAATTTGAAAGCAAATATTTCCACGTGTTTTTTTGCACTCTCACGCTCTCTCCCGCTTTTCTGCTGTTGGGTCCGGTTACAGTGATGCCAGAATAATTTCTTGTATTTCTTCGTAAAAGTTTATGGTACAATATTTTTGATTTTGAACATAATATTTGGTGAAACTATTTTTTGGGGAAAGTCGACAAAATAGCATGTGACCACCGACATGTTATGTCAGTTATGTCGATTTCTTTTTATTTCGACTAAGGGTTTTGTGATCATGGTATGTTGATTGTCGAAAAATATTTTATCATCAAACCTTCGGACATCTACTAGTATGAGGTATTTTCGACTTAGAGGTCATGCTTGCGTAGCTTCAGGGTGTCTCGGGGAATTTGGTATGTAGTGATGTTTTAGGTCATCCAAAGATACTCTATTGTTCCTGTAGAGATGTTTGAAGTTCTCCAAGAACTTCCGGAAGTTACGGCCCAAGGATCTACCGTCGTAACAAGATATAGGTGGTTGGTTCCTGACCTCACGTCATATACGGATAGCCTCAGGGAGGTTCAGGGACTTGTCAACCGATACGTGGTGATGTTCTGGGTCTTCTGTAGAGTCCCGGGAGTTACGGTCCATGGATCTACAATCGTAACAAGGCAGAGGTCGGTGGTTGTTGACCTCAGATCATATCCGGATATCTTCAGGGAGGTTCACGGACTTGTCTATCGATACGTGGTGATGTTCTGGGTCTTCTGTAGAGTTCCGGGAGTTACGGCCCATGGATCTACCGTCGTAACAAAGTAGAGGTCGGTGGTTTTTGACCTCAGATCATATCCGGATATCTTCAGGGAGGTTCACGGACTTGTCTACCGATACGTGGTGATGTTCTGGGTCTTCTGTAGAGTCCCGGGAATCACGGCCCATGGATCTACCATCGTAACAAGGCAGAGGTCGGTGGTTTTTGACCTCAGATCATATCCGAATATCTTTAGGGAGGTTCAGGGACTTGTCTACCGATACGTAGTGATGTTCTGGGTCTTCTGTAAAGTCCCGGGAGTTATGGCCCATGGATCTACCGTCGTAACAAGGCAGAGGTCGGTGGTTTTTGACCCCAGATCATATCCGGATATCTTCAGGGAGGTTCACGGTTTTGTCTATCGATACGTGGTGATGTTCTGGGTCTTCTGTAGAGTCCCGGGAGTTACGGCTCATGGATCTACCGTCGTAACAAAGTAGAGGTCGGTAGTTTTTGACCTCAGATCATATCCGGATATCTTCAGGGAGGTTCACGGACTTGTCTACCGATACGTGGTGATGTTCTGGGTCTTCTGTAGAGTTCCGGGAGTTACGGCCCATGGATCTACCGTCGTAACAAAGTAGAGGTCGGTGGTTTTTGACCTCAGATCATATCCGGATATCTTCAGGGAGGTTCAGGGACTTGTCTACCGATACGTGGTGATGTTCTGGGTCTTCTGTAGAGTCCCGGGAATTACGGCCTATGGATCTACCATCGTAACAAGGCAGAGGTCGGTGGTTTTTGACCTCAGATCATATCCGAATATCTTTAGGGAGGTTCAGGGACTTGTCTACCGATACGTGGATACGTGGTCTTCTTTAGATTCCCGGAAGTTACGGCCCATGGGTCTACCGTCGTAACAAAGTAGAGGTCGGTAGTTTTTGACCTCAGATCATATCCGGATATCTTCAGGGAGGTTCAGGGACTTGTCTACCGATACGTAGTGATGTTCTGGGTCTTCTGTAAAGTCCCGGGAGTTATGGCCCATGGATCTACCGTCGTAACAAGGCAGAGGTCGGTGGTTTTTGACCCCAGATCATATCCGGATATCTTCAGGGAGGTTCACGGTTTTGTCTACCGATACGTGGTGATGTTCTGGGTCTTCTGTAGAGACCCGGGAGTTACGGCTCATGGATCTACCGTCGTAACAAAGTAGAGGTCGGTAGTTTTTGACCTCAGATCAAATCCGGATATCTTCAGGGAGGTTCAGGGACTTATCTACTGATACGTAATGATGATCTGGGTCCTCTGTAGAGTCCCGGTATTTACGGCCCATAGGTCAACGGTCGTAACAAGGTAGAGGTCGGTAGTTTTTGACCTCAGATCATATCCGGATCGCCTCAGGTAGTTTCAGGGACTAGTGAAGCAATACGTGGTAATGTTCTGAGTATTCTGTAGAGTCCCGGTAGTTACGGCCCATGAATCTACTGTCGTAACAAGGCAGAGATAAGTGGTTTTTGAACTCAGATCATATCCAGATAGCCTCAGGGAAGTTCAGGGACTTGTCTACCGATATGAAATGATGTTCTGGATCTTCTGTAAAGTCCCGGGAGCTATGGCCCATGGATCTACCGTCGTAACAAGGCGGAGGTCGGTGGTTTTTGACCCCAGATCATGTCCGGATATCTTCAGGGAGGCTCAGGGACTTGTCTACCGATACGTGGTGATGTTCTGGGTCTTCTATAGAGTCTAGGGAGTTACGGCCCATGGATCTACCGTCGTAACAAGGCAGAGGTCGATGGTTTTTGACCCCAGATCATATCTGGATAGCCTCATGGAGGTTCAGGGACTTGTCTTCTGATACGTGATGATGATCTGGATCCTCTGTAGAGTCCCAGGAGTTACGGCCCATGGGTCTACCGCTGTAGCAAAGTAGGGGTCGGTAGTTTTTGACCTCAGATCATATCCGGATAGCCTCAAGGAGATTCGGATACTAGTCTACCTAAAAGTAAAGATATTTTTGGTCTTCTGTAGTGTCCAAGGAGTACACAATATAAAATTTCAAAAATACAAAAATACAAAAATACAAAAAAAAATTACAAAAATACAAAAATACAAAAATACAAAAATACAAAAATACAAAAATACAAAAATACAAAAATACAAAAATACAAAAATACAAAAATACAAAAATACAAAAATACAAAAATACAAAAATACAAAAATACAAAAATACAAAAATACAAAAATACAAAATACAAAAATACAAAAAATACAAAAATACAAAAATACAAAAATACAAAAATACAAAATACAAAAATACAAAATACAAAAATACAAAAATACAAAAATACAAAAATACAAAAATACAAAATACAAAAATACAAAATACAAAAATACAAAAATACAAAATACAAAAATACAAAAATACAAAATACAAAATACAAAAATACAAAATACAAAAATACAAAAATACAAAAATACAAAATACAAAAATACAAAATACAAAAATACAAAAATACAAAATACAAAAATACAAAAATACAAAATACAAAAATACAAAAATACAAAATACAAAAATACAAAAATACAAAAATACAAAAATACAAAAATACAAAAATACAAAATACAAAATACAAAATACAAAATACAAAATACAAAATACAAAAATACAAAAATACAAAAATACAAAAATACAAAAATACAAAAATACAAAAATACAAAAATACAAAAATACAAAATACAAAAATACAAAAATACAAAATACAAAATACAAAAATACAAAATACAAAAATACAAAATACAAAAATACAAAAATACAAAATACAAAAATACAAAATACAAAAATACAAAAATACAAAAATACAAAAATACAAAAATACAAAAATACAAAAATACAAAAATACAAAAATACAAAAATACAAAAATACAAAAATACAAAAATACAAAAATACAAAATACAAAAATACAAAAATACAAAATACAAAAATACAAAAATACAAAATACAAAATACAAAATACAAAAATACAAAATACAAAAATACAAAATACAAAAATACAAAATACAAAATACAAAAATACAAAAATACAAAAATACAAAAATACAAAATACAAAATACAAAAATACAAAAATACAAAAATACAAAAATACAAAAATACAAAATAAAAAATACAAAATACAAAATACAAAAATACAAAAATACAAAATACAAAATACAAAAATACAAAAATACAAAATACAAAAATACAAAAATACAAAAATACAAAATACAAAAATACAAAAATACAAAAATACAAAAATACAAAATACAAAAATACAAAAATACAAAATACAAAAATACAAAAACTAAATACAAAATACAAAAATACAAAATACAAAAATACAAAAATACAAAAATACAAAATACAAAAATACAAAAATACAAAAATACAAAAATACAAAATACAAAAATACAAAAATACAATACAAAAATACAAAAAAATACAAAAATACAAAATACAAAATACAAAAATACAAAATACAAAAATACAAAAATACAAAATACAAAAATACAAAATACAAAAATACAAAAATACAAAAATACAAAAATACAAAAATACAAAATACAAAAATACAAAAATACAAAAATACAAAAATACAAAAATACAAAAATACAAAAATACAAAAATACAAAAATACAAAAATACAAAATACAAAAATACAAAAATACAAAAATACAAAAATACAAAAATACAAAATACAAAAATACAAAAATACAAAAATACAAAAATACAAAAATACAAAAATACAAAAATACAAAAATACAAAAATACAAAAATACAAAAATACAAAATACAAAATACAAAAATACAAAATACAAAAATACAAAAATACAAAAATACAAAATACAAAAATACAAAATACAAAATACAAAAATACAAAAATACAAAAATACAAAAATACAAAATACAAAAATACAAAAATACAAAAATACAAAAATACAAAATACAAAATACAAAAATACAAAATACAAAAATACAAAAATACAAAAATACAAAAATACAAAAATACAAAAATACAAAAATACAAAAATACAAAATACAAAAATACAAAAATACAAAATACAAAATACAAAATACAAAATACAAAAATACAAAAATACAAAAATACAAAATACAAAATACAAAATACAAAAATACAAAATACAAAAATACAAAAATACAAAAATACAAAATACAAAATACAAAAATACAAAATACAAAAATACAAAAATACAAAAATACAAAAATACAAAAATACAAAATACAAAATACAAAATACAAAAATACAAAAATAAAAATACAAAAATACAAAATACAAAAATACAAAAATACAAAATACAAAAATACAAAAATACAAAATACAAAAATACAAAAATACAAAAATACAAAATACAAAAATACAAAAATACAAAAATACAAAAATACAAAAATACAAAATACAAAATACAAAATACAAAAATACAAAAATACAAAAATACAAAAATACAAAAATACAAAAATACAAAAATACAAAAATACAAAAATACAAAATACAAAAATACAAAAATACAAAAATACAAAAATACAAAAATACAAAAATACAAAAATACAAAATACAAAAATACAAAATACAAAAATACAAAAATACAAAAATACAAAATACAAAATACAAAAATACAAAAATACAAAAATACAAAAAAACAAAAATACAAAAATACAAAATACAAAATACAAAATACAAAAATACAAAAATACAAAATACAAAATACAAAAATACAAAAATACAAAATACAAAAATACAAAAATACAAAAATACAAAAATACGAAAATACAAAAATACAAAATACAAAAATACAAAATACAAAATACAAAAACAAAAATACAAAAATACAAAAATACAAAATACAAAAATACAAAAATACAAAAATACAAAAATACAAAAATACAAAAATACAAAAATACAAAATACAAAAATACAAAAATACAAAATACAAAAATACAAAAATACAAAATACAAAATACAAAATACAAAAATACAAAAATACAAAATACAAAAATACAAAAAATACAAAAATACAAAAATACAAAATACAAAAATACAAAATACAAAAATACAAAAATACAAAATACAAAAATACAAAAATACAAAAATACAAAATACAAAAATACAAAATACAAAATACAAAAATACAAAAATACAAAAATACAAAAAATACAAAAATACAAAAATACAAAAATACAAAAATACAAAATACAAAATACAAAAACAAAAATACAAAAATACAAAAATACAAAAAAATACAAAAATACAAAAATACAAAAATACAAAAATACAAAATACAAAATACAAAATACAAAAATACAAAAATAAAAATACAAAAATACAAAATACAAAAATACAAAAATACAAAAATACAAAATACAAAACATAAAATACAAAAATACAAAATACAAAAATACAAAAATACAAAACAAAATACAAAATACAAAAATACAAAATACAAAATACAAAAATACAAAATACAAAAATACAAAATACAAAATACAAAAATACAAAATACAAAAATACAAAAATACAAAAATACAAACACAAAAATACAAAATACAAAAATACAAAAAAAAAAATACAAAAATACAAAATACAAAATACAAAAATACAAAAATACAAAATACAAAATACAAAATACAAAATACAAAATACAAAAATACAAAAATACAAAATACAAAAATACAAAAATACAAAAATACAAAATACAAAATACAAAATACAAAAATTAAAACACAAAAATACAAAATACAAAAATACAAAAATACAAAATACAAAAATACAAAAACAAAAAATACAAAATACAAAAATACAAAAATACAAATACAAAATACAAAAATACAAAATACAAAATACAAAAATACAAAAATACAAAATACAAAAATACAAAATACAAAATACAAAAATACAAAATACAAAATACAAAAATACAAAAATACAAAAATACAAAATACAAAAATACAAAATACAAAAATACAAAAATACAAAAATACAAAAATACAAAAATACAAAAATACAAAATACAAAAATACAAATACAAAAATACAAAAATACAAAAATAAAAATACAAAATACAAAAATACAAAAATACAAAAATACAAAAATACAAAAATACAAAATACAAAAATACAAAAAAATACAAAAATACAAAATACAAAATACAAAAATACAAAATACAAAATACAAAAATACAAAATACAAAATACAAAAATACAAAAATACAAAATACAAAATACAAAAATACAAAAATACAAAATACAAAATACAAAAATACAAAATACAAAAATACAAAAATACAAAAATACAAAATACAAAAAAATACAAAAATACAAAAATACAAAAATACAAAAATACAAAAATACAAAAATACAAAATACAAAAATACAAAAATACAAAATACAAAAATACAAAAATACAAAAATACAAAAATACAAAATACAAAATACAAAAATACAAAATAATGAAAATACAAAAATACAAAAATACAAAATAAACATAAAAATACAAAAATACAAAATACAAAATACAAAAATACAAAATACAAAATACAAAAATACAAAAACAAAATACAAAAATACAAAAATACAAAAATACAAAAACAAAAACACAAAAATACAAAAATACAAAAATACAAAAATACAAAAATACAAAAATACAAAAATACAAAAACACAAAAATACAAATACAAATACAAAAATACAAAAATACAAAATACAAAATACAAAATACAAAATACAAAAAAATACAAAAATACAAAATACAAAAATACAAAAATACAAAAATACAAAATACAAAAATACAAAAATACAAAAATACAAAATACAAAAATACAAAATACAAAAATACAAAATACAAAAATCACAAAATACAAAATACAAAATACAAAAATTACAAAAATACAAAAATACAAAATACAAAAATACAAAAATACAAAATACAAAATACAAAAAAAAATACAAAAATACAAAAATACAAAAATAAAAATACAAAAATACAAAATACAAAAATACAAAAATACAAAATACAAAAATACAAAAATACAAAAATACAAAATACAAAAATACAAAAATACAAAATACAAAAATACAAAATACAAAAATACAAAAATACAAAATACAAAAATACAAAAATACAAAATACAAAAATACAAAAATACAAAATACAAAAAACACAAAAATACAAAATACAAAAATACAAAAATACAAAAATACAAAAATACAAAAATACAAATACAAAAATACAAAATACAAAAATACAAAAAATACAAAATACAAAAATACAAAAATACAAAAATACAAAAATACAAAATACAAAAATACAAAAATACAAAAAATACAAAAATACAAAAATACAAAAATACAAAATACAAAAATACAAAAATACAAAAACACAAAATACAAAAAATACAAAAATACAAAAATACAAAAATACAAAATACAAAAATACAAAAATACAAAATACAAAATACAAAATACAAAATACAAAAATACAAAAATACAAAATACAAAATACAAAATACAAAAATACAAAAATACAAAAATACAAAAAATACAAAAATACAAAATACAAAATACAAAATAAAAATACAAAAATACAAAAATACAAAAATACAAAATACAAAAATACAAAAATACAAAATACAAAATACAAAAATACAAAAACACAAAAATACAAAAATACAAAATACAAAAATACAAAATACAAAAATACAAAAATACAAAATACAAAATACAAAAATACAAAATACAAAAATACAAAAATACAAAAATACAAAAATACAAATAAAAATACAAAAATACAAAAATACAAAAATACAAAAATACAAAAATACAAAAATACAAAAATACAAAAATACAAAAATACAAAAATACAAATACAAAAATACAAAATACAAAATACAAAAATACAAAATACAAAAATACAAAATACAAAAATACAAAAATACAAAAATACAAAATACAAAAATACAAAATACAAAAATACAAAAATACAAAAATACAAAAATACAAAATACAAAAATACAAAAATACAAAATACAAAAATACAAAAATACAAAAATACGAAAATACAAAAATACAAAAATACAAAAATACAAAATACAAAAACTAAATACAAAAATACAAAATACAAAAATACAAAAATACAAAAATACAAAAATACAAAATACAAAAATACAAAATACAAAACACAAAAATACAAAATACAAAATACAAAATACAAAAATACAAAAATACAAAAATAATAAAATACAAAAATACAAAAATACAAAAATACAAAATACAAAATACAAAATACAAAATACAAAATACAAAAATACAAAAATACAAAAATACAAAAATACAAAAATACAAAAATACAAAAATACAAAATACAAAAATACAAAAATACAAAATACAAAAATACAAAAATACAAAAATACAAAATACAAAAATACAAAAAATACAAAAATACAAAACACAAAATACAAAAATACAAAAATACAAAAATACAAAATACAAAAAATACAAAAATACAAAACACAAAAATACAAAAAAATACAAAAATACAAAAATACAATACAAAAATACAAAATACAAAAATACAAAAATACAAAAAAATACAAAAATACAAAATACAAAATACAAAAATACAAATAAAAAATACAAAATACAAAATACAAAACTAAAATACAAAAATACAAAATACAAAAATACAAAATACAAAAATACAAAAATACAAAATACAAAATACAAAAATACAAAAATACAAAAATACAAAAATACAAAAATACAAAAATACAAAAATACAAAAATACAAAATACAAAAATACAAAAATACAAAAAACTAAAATACAAAATACAAAAATACAAAAATACAAAAATACAAAAATACAAAAATACAAAAACACAAAAATACAAAATACAAAAATACAAAAATACAAAATACAAAAATACAAAAATACAAAAATACAAAAATACAAAAATACAAAAATACAAAAAAATACAAAAATACAAAATACAAAATCACAAAATACAAAATACAAAAATACAAAATACAAAAATACAAAATACAAAAATAAAATACAAAATACAAAAATACAAAAATACAAAAATACAAAATACAAAATACAAAAATACAAAAATACAAAAATACAAAAATACAAAAATACAAAAATACAAAAATACAAAAATACAAAATACAAAAATACAAAATACAAAATACAAAATACAAAAATACAAAAATACAAAATACAAAAATACAAAATACAAAAATACAAAATACAAAAATACAAAAATACAAAATACAAAATACAAAAATACAAAATACAAAATACAAAATATAAAATACAAAAATACAAAAATACAAAAATACAAAATACAAAATACAAAAATACAAAATACAAAAATACAAAAATACAAAATACAAAATACAAAAATACAAAATACAAAATACAAAAATACAAAATACAAAAATACAAAATACAAAAATACAAAAATACAAAAATACAAAAATACAAAAATACAAAAATACAAAAATACAAAAATACAAAAATACAAAATACAAAATACAAAAATACAAAATACAAAAATACAAAAATACAAAAATACAAAATACAAAAATACAAAAATACAAAAATACAAAAATACAAAAATACAAAAATACAAAATACAAAAATACAAAAATACAAAAATACAAAAATACAAAAATACAAAAATACAAAAATACAAAAATATTAAAAATACAAAAATACAAAAATACAAAAATACAAAATACAAAAATACAAAATACAAAATACAAAATACAAAAATACAAAATACAAAAATACAAAAATACAAAAATACAAAAATACAAAAATACAAAATACAAAAATACAAAAATACAAAATACAAAATACAAAACAAAAAAAAATACAAAAATACAAAATACAAAAATACAAAATACAAAAATACAAAAACAGGTATCATTAAAAATACAAAATACAAAAATACAAAAATACAAAAATACAAAAATACAAAATACAAAAATACAAAATACAAAATACAAAATACAAAATACAAAATACAAAAATACAAAAATACAAAAATACAAAAATACAAAAATACAAAAATACAAAATACAAAATACAAAAATACAAAAATACAAAAATACAAAAATACAAAAATACAAAAATACAAAAATACAAAAATACAAAAATACAAAAAATACAAAAATACAAAATACAAAAATACAAAATACAAAAATACAAAAATACAAAAATACAAAAATACAAAATACAAAAATACAAAAATACAAAAATACAAAATACAAAAATACAAAATACAAAAATACAAAAATACAAAATACAAAAATACAAAATACAAAATACAAAATACAAAAATTAAAATACAAAAACACAAAATACAAAAATACAAAAATACAAAATACAAAAATACAAAAATACAAAATACAAAAATACAAAAATACAAAATACAAAAATACAAAAATACAAAATACAAAAATACAAAAATACAAAAATACAAAATACAAAAATACAAAAATACAAATACAAAAATACAAAACATAAAATACAAAATACAAAAATACAAAAATACAAAAATACAAAAAATACAAAATACAAAAATACAAAAATACAAAAATACAAAAATACAAAAATACAAAATACAAAAATACAAAAATACAAAATACAAAAATACAAAAATACAAAATACAAAAATACAAAATACAAAATACAAAAATACAAAAATACAAAAATACAAAATACAAAAATACAAAAATACAAAAATACAAAATACAAAAATACAAAATACAAAATACAAAAATACAAAATACAAAAAATACAAAAATACAAAAATACAAAAATACAAAATACAAAAATACAAAATACAAAAATACAAAATACAAAAATACAAAAATACAAAAATACAAAATACAAAAATACAAAATACAAAAATACAAAAATACAAAATACAAAAATACAAAAATACAAAAATACAAAAATACAAAAATACAAAAATACAAAAATACAAAAATACAAAATACAAAAATACAAAAATACAAAAATACAAAAAACAAAAATACAAAAATACAAAAATACAAAAATACAAAAATACAAAAATACAAAATACAAAAATACAAAAATACAAAAATACAAAATACAAAATACAAAATACAAAAATACAAAAATACAAAAATACAAAATACAAAAATACAAAAATACAAAAATACAAAAATACAAAAATACAAAAATACAAAATACAAAAATACAAAAATACAAAAATACAAAAATACAAAAATACAAAATACAAAAATACAAAATACAAAAATACAAAATACAAAAAATACAAAAAAATACAAAATACAAAATACAAAAATACAAAATACAAAAATACAAAAATACAAAAATACAAAATACAAAAATACAAAAATACAAAAATACAAAAAATACAAAATACAAAATACAAAATACAAAAATACAAAAATACAAAATACAAAAATACAAAATACAAAAATACAAAATACAAAAATACAAAAATACAAAAATACAAATACAAAATACAAAAATACAAAAATACAAAAATACAAAAATACAAAAATACAAAAATACAAAAATACAAAAATACAAAAATACAAAAATACAAAAATACAAAAATACAAAAATACAAAAATACAAAAATACAAAAATACAAAAATACAAAAATACAAAAATACAAAAATACAAAAATACAAAAATACAAAAATACAAAAATACTACAAAAATACAAAAATACAAAAATACAAAAATACAAAAATACAAAAATACAAAAATACAAAATACAAAAATACAAAAATACAAAAATACAAAATACAAAAATACAAAATACAAAATACAAAAATACAAAAATACAAAAATACAAAATACAAAAATACAAAAATACAAAAATACAAAAATACAAAAATACAAAAATACAAAAATACAAAAATACAAAAATACAAAAATACAAAATACAAAAATACAAAATACAAAAATACAAAATACAAAAATACAAAAATACAAAAATACAAAAATACAAAAATACAAAAATACAAAAATACAAAATACAAAATACAAAAATACAAAATACAAAATACAAAAATACAAAAATACAAAATACAAAATACAAAATACAAAATACAAAAATACAAAAATACAAAAATACAAAAATACAAAAATACAAAAATACAAAAATACAAAAACACAAAATACAAAAATACAAAAATACAAAAATACAAAAATACAAAAATACAAAAATACAAAAATACAAAAATACAAAAATACAAAATACAAAATACAAAAATACAAAAATACAAAAATACAAAATACAAAATACAAAAATACAAAATACAAAATACAAAAATACAAAATACAAAAATACAAAAAATACAAAATACAAAAATACAAAAATACAAAAATACAAAAATACAAAAATACAAAAATACAAAAATACAAAATACAAAAATACAAAAATACAAAATACAAAATACAAAAATACAAAAAAAATACAAAATACAAAACACAAAAATACAAAATACAAAATACAAAAATACAAAAATACAAAATACAAAAATACAAAAATACAAAAATACAAAAATACAAAAAATACAAAAATACAAAATACAAAATACAAAAATACAAAAATACAAAAATACAAAAATACAAAAATACAAAAATACAAAATACAAAATACAAAATACAAAAATACAAAATACAAAAATACAAAAATACAAAAATACAAAAATACAAAAATACAAAAATACAAAATACAAAAATACAAAATACAAAATACAAAAATACAAAATACAAAAATACAAAATACAAAAATACAAAAATACAAAAATACAAAAATACAAAATACAAAAATACAAAAATACAAAAATACAAAAATACAAAAATACAAAAATACAAAAATACAAAAACACAAAATACAAAAACACAAAAATACAAAATACAAAAATACAAAATACAAAAATACAAAAATACAAAATACAAAAATACAAAATACAAAAATACAAAAATACAAAAATACAAAAATACAAAATACAAAAATACAAAAATACAAAATACAAAAATACAAAATACAAAAATACAAAATACAAAAATACAAAATACAAAAACACAAAATACAAAAATACAAAAATACAAAAATACAAAATACAAAATACAAAATACAAAAATACAAAAATACAAAAATACAAAAATACAAAAATACAAAAATACAAAAATACAAAAATACAAAAATACAAAAATACAAAAATACAAAATACAAAAATACAAAAATACAAAAAATACAAAAATACAAAAATACAAAATACAAAAATACAAAATACAAAAATACAAAATACAAAAATACAAAAATACAAAATACAAAAATACAAAAATACAAAAATACAAAAATACAAAAATACAAAAATACAAAAATACAAAAATACAAAAATACAAAAATACAAAATACAAAAAAATACAAAAATACAAAATACAAAAAAATACAAAATACAAAATACAAAAATACAAAACATACAAAAATACAAAAATACAAAACATAAAAACAAATAAAAATACAAAAATACAAAAATACAAAAAATACAAAAACAAAATACAAAAATACAAAAATACAAAAATACAAAAACACAAAACAAAAAATACAAAAATACAAAAATACAAAAATACAAACAAAATACAAAAATACAAAACATGTGTGAAATACAAAAATACAAAAATACAAATACAAAAATACAAAATACAAAAATACAAAAATACAAAATACAAAAACATGAAAACACAAAAATACAAAAAATACAAAATACAAAAATACAAAATACAAAAATACAAAAATACTAAAAACATACAAAAATACAAAAATACAAAATACAAAATACAAAAAATACAAAAATACAAAAATACACCAAAATACAAAAATACAAAAATACAAAAAAAAACACAAATTAAAACACGAAAACACAAAAATACAAAAATACAAAAAAACAACAAACAAATACAAAAATACAAAAATACTAAAATACAAAAATACAAAAATACAAAAATACAAAAATACAAAAATACAAAATACAAAAATAAAAATACAAAAACACAAAAATACAAATACAAAATCACAAAAATACAAAAATACAAAAATACAAAAATACAAAAATACAAAAATCACAAAAACACAAAATACAAAAATACAAAATACAAAAATACAAAAATACAAAAATACAAAATACAAAAACACAAAACACAAAAATACAAAAATACAAATACAAAATACAAAAAACACAAAAATATAAAAACACAAAATACAAAAATACAAAAAAAAATACAAAAATACAAAAATACAAAAATACAGTAAAAATACAAAAATACAGAAAATACAAAAAACACAAAATACAAAATACAAAAATAAAAAACAAAACACAAAAATACAAATACAAAAACACAAACACAAAACATAAAAATTAAAAAATTACAAAAATATTGAAAAATAACGAAAAAACAACATTAATAAACTATAAAAAATACAAAAATACAAAAATACAAAAATAAACACGAAAATACAAAATGCAAAAATACAAAAATACAAAAAACAAAAATACAAAAATACAAAATACAAAAAATGTAAAACACAAAAAATACAAAATTACAAAATACAAAATAACAAAATACAAAAATACAAAAACAAAAATCACAAAAATACAAAAATACAAAAATACAAAAACACAAAAATACAAAATACAAACATAAAAATAAGAAAAAAATAATAAAAATACAAAAAAAATCATAAAAATGTAAAAATACGAAAAAACATACAAACAAGAACTACAAAATTACATGTAAAATACAAAATACTAAAAACATAAAAATATTAAAATACAAAAATACAAAAACACAAAAATACAAAAAATATAAAATACAAAAATACAAAATACAAAATACAAAATACAAAAATACAAAAATACAAAATACAAAATACAAAACAAAATACAAAAATTACAAAAATACAAAAATACAAAAACACAAAAAAAAACATAAAAATATAAAAATACAAAATACAAAAATACAAAAATACAAAATACAAAATACAAAAATACAAAAATACAAAATACAAAAATACAAAAATACAAAAATACAAAATACAAAAATACAAAAATACAAAATACAAAAATACAAAAATACAAAAATACAAAAATACAAAATACAAAATACAAAAATACAAAAATACAAAAATACAAAAATACAAAATACAAAAATACAAAAATACAAAATACAAAAATACAAAATACAAAAATACAAAAATACAAAAATACAAAAATACAAAAATACAAAAATACAAAAATACAAAAATACAAAAATACAAAAATACAAAAATACAAAAATACAAAAATACAAAAATACAAAAATACAAAAATACAAAAATACAAAAATACAAAATACAAAATACAAAAATACAAAATACAAAAATACAAAAATACAAAAATACAAAATACAAAATACAAAAATACAAAAATACAAAAATACAAAATACAAAAATACAAAAATACAAAATACAAAAATACAAAATACAAAAATACAAAAATACAAAAATACAAAAATACAAAAATACAAAAATACAAAAATACAAAAATACAAAAATACAAAAATACAAAAATACAAAAATACAAAAATACAAAATACAAAAATACAAAAATACAAAATACAAAAATACAAAATACAAAATACAAAAATACAAAAATACAAAAATACAAAATACAAAATACAAAATACAAAATACAAAAATACAAAATACAAAAATACAAAAATACAAAAATACAAAATACAAAAATACAAAAATACAAAAATACAAAATACAAAAATACAAAAATACAAAAATACAAAAATACAAAATACAAAAATACAAAAATACAAAATACAAAAATACAAAAATACAAAAATACAAAAATACAAAAATACAAAAATACAAAAATACAAAAATACAAAAATACAAAAATACAAAAATACAAAAATACAAAAATACAAAATACAAAATACAAAATACAAAAATACAAAATACAAAAATACAAAATACAAAAATACAAAAATACAAATACAAAAATACAAAAATACAAAATACAAAAATACAAAAATACAAAAATACAAAAATACAAAAATACAAAATACAAAATACAAAAATACAAAAATACAAAAATACAAAATACAAAAATACAAAAATACAAAAATACAAAATACAAAATACAAAAATACAAAAATACAAAATACAAAAATACAAAAATACAAAAATACAAAAATACAAAAACACAAAATACAAAAATACAAAAATACAAAAATACAAAAATACAAAATACAAAAATACAAAAATACAAAAATACAAAAATACAAAAATACAAAAATACAAAATACAAAAATACAAAAATACAAAAATACAAAAATACAAAAATACAAAAATACAAAATACAAAAATACAAAAATACAAAAATACAAAAATACAAAAATACAAAAATACAAAAATACAAAAATACAAAAATACAAAAATACAAAAATACAAAAATACAAAAATACAAAAATACAAAATACAAAAATACAAAAATACAATACAAAAATACAAAATACAAAAATACAAAAATACAAAAATACAAAATACAAAAATACAAAAATACAAAAATACAAAAATACAAAATACAAAAATACAAAAATACAAAATACAAAAATACAAAAATACAAAAATACAAAAATACAAAAATACAAAATACAAAATACAAAAATACAAAAATACAAAAATACAAAATACAAAAATACAAAATACAAAAATACAAAAATACAAAATACAAAAATACAAAAATACAAAAATACAAAATACAAAAATACAAAATACAAAAATACAAAAATACAAAAATACAAAAATATAAAAATACAAAAATACAAAAATACAAAATACAAAAATACAAAAATACAAAATACAAAAATACAAAAATACAAAATACAAAAATACAAAAATACAAAAATACAAAAATACAAAAATACAAAAATACAAAAATACAAAATACAAAATACAAAAATACAAAAATACAAAAATACAAAAATACAAAAATACAAAATACAAAAATACAAAAATACAAAATACAAAAATACAAAAATACAAAAATACAAAAATACAAAAATACAAAAATACAAAAATACAAAAATACAAAAATACAAAAATACAAAAATACAAAAATACAAAAATACAAAAATACAAAAATACAAAAATACAAAAATACAAAAATACAAAAATACAAAAATACAAAAATACAAAATACAAAAATACAAAAATACAAAAATACAAAAATACAAAAATACAAAAATACAAAAATACAAAAATACAAAATACAAAATACAAAAATACAAAAATACAAAAATACAAAATACAAAAATACAAAAATACAAAAATACAAAATACAAAAATACAAAAATACAAAATACAAAAATACAAAAATACAAAAATACAAAAATACAAAAATACAAAAATACAAAAATACAAAAATACAAAATACAAAAATACAAAATACAAAAATACAAAAATACAAAAATACAAAAATACAAAAATACAAAAATACAAAAATACAAAAATACAAAAATACAAAAATACAAAAATACAAAAATACAAAAATACAAAAATACAAAAATACAAAATACAAAAATACAAAAATACAAAAATACAAAAATACAAAAATACAAAATACAAAAATACAAAAATACAAAAATACAAAAATACAAAAATACAAAATACAAAAATACAAAAATACAAAAATACAAAAATACAAAATACAAAAATACAAAAATACAAAAATACAAAAATACAAAAATACAAAATACAAAAATACAAAATACAAAAATACAAAAATACAAAAATACAAAATACAAAAATACAAAAATACAAAAATACAAAATACAAAAATACAAAAATACAAAAATACAAAAATACAAAAATACAAAAATACAAAAATACAAAAATACAAAATACAAAAATACAAAAATACAAAAATACAAAATACAAAATACAAAAATACAAAAATACAAAAATACAAAACAAAAATACAAAAATACAAAAATACAAAAATACAAAAATACAAAAATACAAAATACAAAATACAAAAATACAAAATACAAAATACAAAAATACAAAAATACAAAAATACAAAAATACAAAAATACAAAAATACAAAAATACAAAAATACAAAATACAAAAATACAAAATACAAAAATACAAAAATACAAAATACAAAAATACAAAAATACAAAAATACAAAAATACAAAAATACAAAAA
Source organism: Culex quinquefasciatus (assembly GCF_015732765.1). NCBI lineage: Eukaryota > Metazoa > Arthropoda > Insecta > Diptera > Culicidae > Culex > Culex quinquefasciatus. The sequence goes on from NC_051863.1 coordinate 178,637,163, forward strand.
TACAAAAATACAAAATACAAAAATACAAAATACAAAATACAAAAATACAAAAATACAAAAATACAAAATACAAAAATACAAAATACAAAAATACAAAAATACAAAAATACAAAAATACAAAAATACAAAATACAAAAATACAAAAATACAAAATACAAAAATACAAAAATACAAAAATACAAAAATACAAAAATACAAAAATACAAAAATACAAAATACAAAAATACAAAAATACAAAATACAAAAATACAAAAATACAAAAATACAAAAATACAAAAATACAAAATACAAAAATACAAAAATACAAAAATACAAAATACAAAAATACAAAAATACAAAAATACAAAAATACAAAAATACAAAAATACAAAAATACAAAAATACAAAAATACAAAAATACAAAAATACAAAAATACAAAATACAAAAATACAAAATACAAAATACAAAAATACAAAAATACAAAAATACAAAAATACAAAAATACAAAATACAAAATACAAAAATACAAAATACAAAAATACAAAAATACAAAAATACAAAAATACAAAAATACAAAAATACAAAAATACAAAAATACAAAAATAAAAATACAAAATACAAAAATACAAAAATACAAAAATACAAAATACAAAAATACAAAAATACAAAATACAAAAATACAAAAATACAAAATACAAAATACAAAAATACAAAAATACAAAAATACAAAAATACAAAAATACAAAAATACAAAAATACAAAAATACAAAAATACAAAAACAAAATACAAAAATACAAAAATACAAAAATACAAAAATACAAAAATACAAAAATACAAAAATACAAAAATACAAAAATACAAAATACAAAAATACAAAAATACAAAAATACAAAATACAAAAATACAAAAATACAAAAATACAAAAATACAAAAATACAAAAATACAAAATACAAAAATACAAAAATACAAAAATACAAAAATACAAAAATACAAAAATACAAAAATACAAAAATACAAAAATACAAAATACAAAAATACAAAATACAAAAATACAAAAATACAAAAATACAAAAATACAAAAATACAAAAATACAAAATACAAAAATACAAAAATACAAAAATACAAAAATACAAAAATACAAAAATACAAAAATACAAAAATACAAAAATACAAAAATACAAAAATACAAAAATACAAAATACAAAAATACAAAATACAAAAATACAAAAATACAAAAATACAAAAATACAAAAATACAAAAATACAAAAATACAAAAATACAAAAATACAAAAATACAAAAATACAAAAATACAAAAATACAAAAATACAAAAATACAAAAATACAAAAATACAAAAATACAAAAATACAAAAATACAAAATACAAAAATACAAAAATACAAAAATACAAAAATACAAAATACAAAAATACAAAAATACAAAAATACAAAAATACAAAAATACAAAAATACAAAAATACAAAAATACAAAAATACAAAAATACAAAAATACAAAATACAAAAATACAAAAATACAAAAATACAAAATACAAAAATACAAAAATACAAAAATACAAAATACAAAAATACAAAAATACAAAAATACAAAAATACAAAAATACAAAAATACAAAAATACAAAAATACAAAAATACAAAATACAAAAATACAAAAATACAAAAATACAAAAATACAAAATACAAAAATACAAAAATACAAAAATACAAAAATACAAAAATACAAAAATACAAAAATACAAAAATACAAAAATACAAAAATACAAAAATACAAAATACAAAAATACAAAAATACAAAAATACAAAAATACAAAAATACAAAAATACAAAAATACAAAAATACAAAATACAAAATACAAAAATACAAAATACAAAAATACAAAAATACAAAAATACAAAATACAAAAATACAAAAATACAAAAATACAAAAATACAAAAATACAAAAATACAAAAATACAAAATACAAAAATACAAAAATACAAAAATACAAAAATACAAAAATACAAA